>NW_005881379.1:0-5823 GCF_000147115.1 Myotis lucifugus | reverse complement strand
CAAAGAAAATGCTTTTGTTCACTGTAATTATAAGAAATGTTACCAATGCTCTGTTAATCATGATGGTTCTGTTCTGATTAGAAAGCACATTCTCACCTGGGAGTGTGCGCCCTGGGCTGTGGCAGCTCGCACGGGAATGCAGTCCGTCCTCCTGTCCGCAGAACTGTCTGTCATTAATGGAGAGACTTACCACCTGGTAACTGAGATCATCTAGTCCCGGAGGCACCTGCTCTCACAATCCTCAGCCCCTATTACCTGTAATCCGGTCCTGGGTGCCCGGAGGCGTCCACCCTCTGTGACCCCCACCACCCCAGCCTGCATGACTTGTAACCTGTAATGATTACCCCGTGCCCACGTTCCCATGCCTGTCCTTCCTACTTTCTCCGTCATCTCTGTCCTTCTACCCGATATAAGCAGTGGCTGATGGTGGGGTGCAGAGCAGATTTCTGTGGGTGACCTGCTGCTCTCCCCTCCTGCCGCCAGGACTGGAATAAACGCTCCTACATGATTCAACCCTGTCTCAGCTGAATTGGCTCAGGTAGTGACAGGCAGCCCGGACCCACTGGTTGTCCGGTTCCAAGTTCACATAAAACAGAAGCACACACTGTGTGGCCTCTGCGCCTGCTGATTTCACTGAACATAATGTTTCCAGGGAACATTGTCCTTTGTACGTTTCCTGCTCAGTTTCCTTTGGGGTCCGTTGGCTTCTACATCCTGAGCATCTCTGTGGGTGTGAAGGGCCCTCTATGGGAACAAGCCCCCGTCAGCAGGCATTTGTGTGCCCCTCCCCCTCCTCCATCTGCCTCTGCCCATCAGAGCTGATTGACATCTCTCACTTGCTGCCACCTCCCTCCTGCTCTCTGCCCTTGGCTTTCATGTCATTGGTCCAGGAGGGAGACGCTATAGAGGTGACGGCCGCTCCATCACGGGTGCCAGGGGGACAGCCAGGACTTGGGAGAAGGCACTCACAGGAAAACACACACGTGCCCTGTTGTTGGTTAGTGTCCAGCCCTCCCCGCCCCCAACAAGGGACACCGTGGGCACCTCTCCTCCCTGCTGCTCTCTGCCACCCGCCAAGTTCCAGGTTTCCTTCCTCCCAGGAACTCAGTTCCAGACGGTGAGTCCCTGACCCCTGATTCCTATGTCGAGGCAGCAGAGCCTCTGACTGTGGCTTCTGGGAGCCCAGCCCGCAGTGGCTGGAGCCAGGTGGGACCTGAGGAGGCCACTCTGGGACAGGGCCTGGGAGCTGGACACTGCTGACTGGCTGGCCATGGGAAGCAGCGCTGACAACGGAGGCATAGAGCAGGGGTTTTGGGGGGATGCTGAGCTCAGGGCAGGCCCTGGAGAAAGTTGCCAACACGCTGGTCACTGAAGGCCACACACAGAGCAGAAGGGGCCTGGGAGGCGTGGGGCAGAGAGTGAGTGCCACCAGGAGCCGAGCTCTGGGACAGGGGTGCTTCCTGGGGTGATGGAAGGCCAAGGCCAGGGCCTGGCGAGAACACAGTGGGGAAAGATGACATCCGGTTGCTGCCCAGGAAACTCGAGTCCCCAGGTCCCCTGAGCCCGCAGAGTGCCCCTCCCCCCTCCCCCCTTACCGAGAGCCAGGACACCCATCCGGTATGAGTCTCCTGTGGCTGCTCTCACAGCTCACCCCGGGCACATGAATCATCTCACCATCCTGCAGTCAGGAGGCTCTCATGGGCTGAATCCAGGTGTTGGCTGGTTCCTCCTGTAGGTCCTGGCCTTTCCCAGCTTCTGGAACGTGTCCCAGCCTTTCCTGTGGCATTCCTGAGGCCAGTGATGCATGTGGCCCACCTGGAGAATCGGAATGACCCTCCTCTCATGGTCACTGGTTATTATTTAATTCCATCTGCATCCCTTATCCCCTTTGCCAGGTAACCTGACAAGTTCCCAGTTCCTGGGGATTAGGACCTGAATGCCTTTGGGGGCCATTATTCTGCCTTCTGAGCCCCTTTATAATACAAAGGCTTCTCCCTGAGACCTGCCCCTCCTCTCCTGAGCACTAGTCTGTAAGGGGTTAGAGGCAGCCCAGCCCTGCAGGGCTGGCAAGAGAGGAAGTGACTGTGAGAAGGAGCTCTGGGATCTGGCCTAGAGGCTCCCATGGGAGTGGAGAGGACACCCCAGGGCTGGTGTCCAGACCTTGGGAGCCATGGCTGGACGGGTGGGAGCCCTGCCCTGGCATCGGAGCCCCCAGGAGAAGGGGCTGGAAAACCTGCTGGAGCGCCTGGTCCGAGGGTGCCCAGGGGACAGGCCCGGGGGAACGCACTGCCAGAGGCCCTGCACTATCAGCAGCTGCATGGCCCTTGCTTTCTCTCTTTAGTTAATCCTCAGCAGAGAGTATTTTTCCATTGGTTTTCTAGAGAGAGTGGAAGGCAGTGAGGGAAGGAGAGAGAGAGAGAGAGAGAGAGAGAGAGAGAGAGAGAGAGAGAGAGAGAGAAGAGCAGTTGGTTGCCTCCTGCATGCTCTAGGATGAACCTACAGCCCAGGTTTTGTTTGAATCCTCACTGAGGATATGTTTCCCATTGCTTTCAGAGCAAAGTAGAGAGGGAGGGAGAGAGAGAAACATTGATGTGAGAGAGGCACATGGACTGCTTGTCTCCTGCACACAATCCAACTCGGGGGCAGGGAGGGAATGACAGCCCAGGAGCCTGCCCTTGACCGGGAACTGAACCCAAGACCCTTCAGTGCAGGGCTGACGCTGTAACCAAGGATCCCAACCTGCCAGGGCAGGGCTTTCCTTTCTGGCTGGACGTGATGGTCAGAGGCGCCGCCTCCCCATGAGCCTGCTGCTGGCGGGAGGCCCAGGCCCACCTGCTGCTCATTTGCAGTCTCCCAACCGGGGACCTAGGTGGTTGGTGGCCACCCAACCACAGTGGAGCTCAGGCCTGTGGGGTGCAGCTTCCACACGGGGGCCCAAGTGGAGCCATCAAAACTACACCCTCAAGGCGGGACCTAGAAAGCACAGCTGAAGCTGTGAAGGTGGCTCTCTCTGGGCAAGAAGCCCGTCCTGCAGGCCACAGGGCACGCTCCCCCCCAGTGACTGTCACCTGGGGCCTCGCTCCCCCCCAGTGACTGTCACCTGGGGCCTCGCTCCCTCCCAGTGACAGTCACCTGGAGCCTCGCTCCCCCCCAGTGACTGTCACCTGGGGCCTCGCTCCCCACCAGTGACTGTCACCTGGGGCCTCGCTCCCCACCAGTGACTGTCACCTGGGGCCTCGCTCCCCCCCAGTGACTGTCACCTGGGGCCTCCCTCCCTCCCAGTGACTTTCACCTGGGGCCTCGCTCCCCCCCACAGACTGTCACCTGGGGCCTCGCTCCCCACCAGTGCCTGTCACCTGGGGCCGTGTCCCTGGAGTCCGGGGCAATGACTCTGGAAGTAGGAGCAGCCCTGCCTGTGTTACTGCTGGGACCTGGGGGCGTGGTGCTCCCCTCCCTGCACAGGGGTGTCAGTCCTGGTCCCGAGAAGGGGACTAACTTGGCCAGGGGACAGCAGAGGCCCCTGAGCAGCTATAGCTCTGCCCTGTCTCTTTTCGCTCCCAGTGCCAAGGGACTGGAGACAGGAAGCAGAGGCACCGAGGTGGCAGGGGTCTTTGTGTCTTGTGTCTGCCTAAGGAATTACCAGACACTTGGGGTTCTTTAAACAACGGGGATTTACTCTGAGCTCTGGGACCAGGTGTCCAAAATCAGTCGCCAGCAGGGGGTTCCTTCTCTGAGGCTCAGGGAGAGAACGCATCCGAGGCTTCCTCCCAGCTCCTGGGGGGTGGCCATCTCTGGTGTTCCTGGCTGCACCGCCTAATTCCAGTCTCCGCCTTCATGGCCACATGGTCTGCCCTCCTGTCTGTCTCTGTCCTCTTCCCACAAGGACACCAGTCATATTGGATGAGGGCCCCTCCTTCATGCCCTCATCCAACCCTGATTACATTGCAAAGGCTATTTCCAAAGCAGGTCCCATTCACAAGTGCCAGGGGGAAGGACTTAGGCATATGTTTTGGGGGACACACGTACCCTCTAACAGCAGGGGTCCTTGACTCTGCTAACCCAGAGGGGGTAGAGCTGTGGCCGCCATGGACAGGAGGAAGGTGTGTAGCCCAGGTGAACCCCGGGGTGTCCCAGGCTCCCTCGCCCTATTTTGATGGTAAGTGGACAAGTGGAGCAGGCAAGGCCTCCCAAGGGCTTGGGACCAGGAACTAGGTCCCCGAGGGGTGGGAGTCAGGGCCAGGCCCGCAGAGGTGGGGCTGAGGGGAGGGGACCTGGAGAACATGATGGGGACCCCTGCAGAGGCAGGTCTGGCCTCTGCCCTCCAGCCCTTCTCTCTGGCTTCCCCAGGAAGAGCATCTGCTGGAGCCCAAAGGGGCTGCTCCCCAGCCGTGCCAGGGACAGAAGCCCTGGGCGGTCACCGTCCTGGGCACTAAGTCATTTCCTTGGAACTTGAGAGCCTGGCTGTAGTTTCTAGGCTGTTGAGACACCTGGTGTGGCTCCTGTGGAGACCAGCCGGTGCTCCCCTCCCATCTCAGCATCTGTTCAGGGAGTGGCCCAGGAACTCTGGGGGCTGCGCAGAATGACTAGCAGTGTCCGATGGCTCACAGTTGCCGCTTCTCCCGGGGGAGCTATTCCAAATGCAGCTCCTCCCAGGCTCAGGCTCTGGGCAGCGGGTCTGAGGTGCACCTGTGAGAGCTGCTCCCGCTGAGACCTGGCTCTTACTTGTCTGCACAGCTGTCCATGCGCCTCTGGTGGCAGGGGAAGCAGGCGGAGCGGCATGGCCCATGGACCATCCAGTGGTGGGCCAGCTGAGCACACTTTTTTTTTTGCTTTGTTTTTTTCAGGTTGTTAAAGAGAAGGAAGGCCCCCTTTTTGTTCTTTTGCTCTAGTAAAATTTTTTTTTTGTTAGTCCTCACCCATGGATATATTTTCCATTGATTTCTGCAGAGAGTGGAAAGGAGGGAGATGGAAGGGGGAGGGAGTGGGAAACGCGGGAGAGAGAGCGGGTGCGGGGAGAGAGAGAGAGAGCAGTGGGAGAGAAAAACATTGATTTGTTACCTCCCACACATGGAACCTGCACTGGAAATCGAACCGATGGCCCTTTGGTGGACGGGCCACGGTTCTAACCATTGTTCTTACCACTGGCCGAGCTAATTTCTTACATTTTTAATGTCTAAGGGCACTTGTTTATTATCTGGGTGGTTATTAACTGATATGAGAAGAAAACTGTATGTAATCCTTGTTTCATAAATGCAGTGTCTTCTCCTACCTCCCTGAAAACTTACTCAAACTTCTATTTCTCATCATTGCTAGTTGAATAGGTTTGAATAACTTTTTTTTCATTTGTTTTTACTTTGGTTTCTAACTTTCCAATTCAATGCTTTCCTGGTCAGCCCCAACAGTTTTCTTCAGATGTAAGAGCAAATCACTTAGTTTTGGGCAGGTTTATGTCAAAAATTACCACCAAAAACAAGTATACTTAGAGAGAGGAAGGGAGAGGGATAGAGAGATAGAAACACCAATGAGAGAGAGAGGAACATCATTGATCAGCTGCCCCCTGCACGCCCCCTACTGGGGATTGGGCCAGCAACCTGGGCATGTGCCCTGATTGGGAATCAAACCGGGGACCTCTTAGTTCCTGGGCTGACACTCACCTGCTGAGCCACACCAGTCGGGTGCAAGAACACTTTTCTAAGGAACAGAAACAACTGTTTATTAACAGTTCAAATGCTGACTCGCATCTGTCAGCCTGGTTGGCTGGTGGACTAGTTGAATCTGTTCTAAGATGACTGGGCGGAGACTTCGGCCTCCCAGATGCCAGTC
>NW_005881378.1:0-5824 GCF_000147115.1 Myotis lucifugus | reverse complement strand
GCTCATTTTTTGTCGGAAAGGAGAAGGATGAACACCTTCTTCCAAATTAAAATTGTAAGCATCATTGGAAGTGATAAAATCATCCACCTTTTTTTTGGAAACAGGTTTTCTATTTTTACTTGTGATTCCTTTATACTTACATACATATTTTGATTTTCTCCTTCTGTTAGCTTTTCTTTTCTCTCCTCTTCTTCTTCTTTGTGCATCTCCATGCTTATTTTTAGTTTGCTCAGATTTATACTCTAAAATATTTTCTTTTCTTTTAGCAGATCCTCCAGGGTGAGTCAGCTTTGGTGATAAGTTAATTTGATCCTTGTTCCACTGACAAATATTTTGTTCTACATTTTCAGTTATGTGCATGTTTACTAGTGGGTCTACAAATCTAATTGTTTCCAACCCAGAAGACTGCTCTGACATATGACTGATTTCAAAATTATCCAAGGTGTTGAATTGGCCTAAATTGTTAAAATGTTTCTTTAAGTTGCGACGGAGAGATACAGTTCTAGGTAAGATATTATCAGTAGATGTACCTTCACCTGAATCCAAATCAAATCCCAGCCTGTCTTGAGGAATAGTAGGCATTTGCTCTGAGAATTTAAAAAACAAATGAGAAAAAGTTTTACTTTACGGAAATTTTAATTTCAAGGATCTTAGAAGTCAAAGTTAAAAATGGAATAAGTGAAGTCATTCTGTAGTTTCTCCACATTTACTATCTATGTATAATAAAAAAGCGTAATATGCTAATTAGACGGGACAGCCGAATGACCTTCTGGGCGTACTTCTGAATGAACCTGTGGCTGCGAGGGCCGAGCCCCTTGCACGAATATCGTGCATCGGACCTCTAGTAAGTAAATAAAAATGTAGAGAAATTAATATTACCATCCATTTATTTGGCAGTGATCAATTGCTAGCTTATATCTCACCTGGGGAAGAATCTTATATAATATTCAAAAATATTCTAATTTGGGGTTTTATGTGTCCCTCATTTAAAGAATAACTAGTAGTTTACATGTATCTATGTGTATAGGATTGAGAGAAAAGGAATCTCATATTCCAAAGTAGGACAAATACACAAAGAAAGTGAAACTAAGTTGTTATTTGAAAAATGAGAAAAATTGGAATAACTGGAAAACATTTCAGGTAGGAAATATAATCTGCATTTTAAAGTGGGAAAATTTGGAGCTGCTTATTCAAATGCTTTCCCTTCTTCAGAGCTTAGTTCAGTAGAGGATTGATATTTGAGAATAGGGACACAATGATTTAAAAGTAGAAAGGGCATGACTTTGGAGGTTAGCTTTGAGTTTAAAGCAGTGGTTCCCAAACTTATTTGGCCTACCGCCTCCTTTCCAGAAAAAATATTACTCAGCCCCTGGAAATTAATTTTTTTAAAATTTTAATAGCAGTTACTCATCGCGCCCAAATGCACCTGTGGCCATCACCGCCCCCCTGGATCGCTGCAGCGTCCACCGGGGGGCGGTAGTGCCCACTTTGGGAATCACTAGTTTAAAGCTTGATTCTTACCATCTGGGTTACTTCTTTGAGTCTATATAATATGGGACTGAGTGTACCTATATTGCAAGGTTGTTGTGAGGGTTGAGATAATATATGTAAAATGCCTCACACGGATCTTAATATGTTGTTAGGTTCAGGAAATTGCAGCCACAGTTATAGCTAAGGTTTCTAATTACAGATTTGTCAAAATAAATGGATATACTTTAAAACTCTTATTATTCTTTGTAAAGTAAACAGATATGCTTTAAACAGAAGAATATCAGGTGAAAAGATTAAAAAGTTAAAAAGGAAAATTAGAGAAATTTAATTATGTTACTTTTTTTCAAAGACCTCATCTTACCCTTCACATCATATTTTCAGATTTTCACTTGAATTACCTTCTATTTGGAATGATTCCCCTTGTTCTGGAAGGTGATCTTCCTGAAGAGGAGCTTGCCTTAGAAATACCATTGAAAAATAGAAAATTTAATTAACAATTATGAAATAAAAATAAATTTAAGATTTTCTTGAAATTAAAATATTATATTTTCCTTAGTATTATTTCATAATTCCATTCTAAGTCAGTACATCTATTCTACATCAAAGGAAACCAAACAACATTTGTACTGATTACATGGAGGCTGATTTATTACGACTGACATTCAATTCTTACTCGATTAACTAATATATCAAATTGGACAGTTCTTCCTTAAAACATGACATAACTCATAATTTCATTTAACTGGAGAAACAGCCAATCAGAATTGACATAAAATATACCAAAGAAATGCGGTGCGATTATTCAACTCTTTAGGAGCTTGCTTTATCATTAGCTGAGTTTTTTGGTAGTACCGGCTTTTATGATGCTTAACTACTGACTACTCTGAAGTTAACACTGTTCATTAAAAAACAAATAAATCCTGTCCCTCTTTGGTGCATGGAAAAGAATTTTCTCTATGCTCTAATACTATTACTGGCTGTTTCATTTTAGTTATAACTTTGTTTTTTATTTACTGTAGATAATTTTTTCACCTCTAGACATCAAAATTTAAATACAGGTTTAGGCAACAGAGTCATGGTAACAAACTAATAACAATTTAAAAAATCTTATAAAGACCCAATTATCTCATTTTACATTTTGCCCATTACATAAATATTTTGTCAGATGTTAAAGTTCAGCAGTTTTAGAATTAATTATTAAAATTAATATGGGGATAGAAATCATATTAGTGATTATCTCTATGAGGACTGGGGCACAGACTCAAAAGGGATATGAGGAAATAAATGGCTTATGGCAGTAGTTCCCACTTGATGTTGCTAAATACCCAAAATGCTTAGGACAGCTCTCTAAAACAAAGAATGACCTGGCCCAAATGTCAATAGTGTTAAGACTGAGAAACTTCAGGCTGGAGTTATGGCCATGCTCTATATCTTTTTTTTTTCTTTTTATAATCCTCACCTGAGGATATTTTTCCATTGATTTTTAGAGAGAGAGTAGAAGAGAGAGGGAAAGACAGAGAAAAATATCAATGTGAGAGAAACACATTGATTGGTTGCCTCCTGCATGAGCCCCAACCAGGGCCTGGGCCAGGGAGGATCCTGCAACCAAGGTACATGCCCTTGACCGGAATCGAACCCGGGGCCCGTTGGTCCGCAGGCCGACACTCTAGCCACTGAGCCAAACCAGCTAGGGCTATATCTTAATTGAGATCTTGCTTTGACTATACATTAGTCAAACTCATTGAATTGTATAATTACCAACTGTGCATTTTACTGTATGTAATTATATTGCAACAATTCATAAACAAACAAAGTATACTTGATCCAAGAGAAGGGCAAGAGGGTATATGGGATCTGATTGTATTTAGGAATAAGTTGGTTTAGCAAGGCAATGTGACAGTGGTATTAAATATGTTTTATTGTATTTCTTTTCTAAAACAGACTTATCTGTAGTACTCGCAAAATACCATCATTTGAATAACCAATCCTTATTAGAATAAAAACTTGGCATAAGAAAAATACAACTGAAGGGAATAATTTAAAAATTCTAGAAAAGCTTCTTATTCTTAGACATCAAAAAAGTAACTACAAGAAAGATTTGGTTTGGCTATTTATAACAGAATTTTAACACATCAAGTTTTCTTAACTATATGCTCAGTAGAGAGAACGTGAGGCTGAAAATAGGGCTCAATATGATGCAAATATCCTTCCATAAATGGATCACAGAATTACATCTCCTCTGATATCAATAAGCATAACAATGAATTTGATACTAACGGTAAATCCTTCACAAATAAATCCCCAGAGTTGTTGTCATCACTGGAGTTCATTCCAGAAGAACTTACTTCATGGTTCTGTGAATGTATTAAAAGAAAGAAAACATTAGTAAAACTGAAATATTCATCCCAAAACATTAATTTATTAAAAAATAAACACTTATTGTCCTAGCTGGTTTGGCTCAGTGCATAGAGCGTCAGCCTGTGAACTGAAGGGTCCCAGGTTTGATTCTGGTCAACAGCACATGCCCTGATTGCGGGCTCGATCCCCAGTGGGGGGCGTGCAGGAGGCAGCCAATCAATGATTTTCATTGATGTTTCTATCTCTCTCTCTCTCTTCCTCTCTGAAATCAATATAATTAAAAAAAAATAACAACAAACACTTATTGATAGTCTATCATGGTGCCAGGCACTGTTCCAGAAAATGGGTCTAAACATTTTTTTAGTTCTACCTTCTTAAAACTTGCATTCTAGTGTAGGGAAATTTTTTTTAAAAAGACAGATATATAAATAATTTCAGTGTGTTAAATGCTACAAAGGAAATAGTGAAGTGACAGAAAGTAATTGAGGTGGAGGGCTCTTTTAGATAGGGTGATTTTCATCTGAAATCTGAAGAATGCAAAGGAGCCAGCCATTGAAAGAGCTGGGGGAAGAGAAAGCCGTGGCAACAGCAAATACGAAGGTCATGACATACAAAGAAACCTTGTGTGTTTAGAAAAAAGCCATTGGCCAGATAATGTAGGGCTCTGAGAGCCATGAGTTTAAATTTTAGTTTATGTGTGATGGAAAGTCACTTAAATATTAAGCAGGGAAGTACAAATGACCCAATTTTTAAAAAGATCAGTCTGACCTAGTTGGTTTGGCTCAGTGGTAGAGCACTGGCCAGAGGACTGAAGGATTTCAGGTTCAATTCCAGTTAAAGGCATGTACCTCGGTTGCAGGCTTGATCCCAGGACCTGGTCAGGGCATTCTCTCACATCAATGTTTCTCTCTCTCTCCCTTCCTCTCTCTAAAAATCAATGGGAAAAATAGCCTCGGGTGAGGATTAACAAAGACAACAAAAACATCAGTCTGGCCACTGTGTGAAACATGGATTGAAAAGGGCCAAGGAGTTAGGAAGTCATCATAGTAAACGAAACAAGACATATTAGCTAGGACTGGAATTCTGTGGCTATGGCGGTAAAGCCAAGTGGAAGGTTTTGAGTTGAACAAATGGGGAAGGTTGTTTTATTGAGATGCATGACTTACGGAGGGAGGTAGAAGTATACAATATCTTTGGTAGGGTGGGAAATAGAGTTTTGTTTCCTACAGAATGTTTGAAATCCTTTATAAATATTTAAGTGGCTATGTCAAATAGTTGTGCTGTGTATGTGTAGGTCTTGAGCTATAAATTTGTAAGTTATTAGCAGATAGGCAGTATTTTAAAGCTATGGGAGTAGTAAGATGGGTCGAGATTAACTGACATTTAGAAGAAGCCAGTAAAAGAGACTGACATGGAACAGTTAGAAAGGTAGAAAGAAAACTAGGAGAATATGATGGTAAGAAAGCTAAGAGATCAGAGTATTTCTAGCAAAGTGTAATCCCTGTTTGTATGTTACTTCAAGGTCACGAAGAAAAAGTGACTTCTGATTTTGGCAACATGGAGGTTTTAGTAACCTCGACACAGTGACAATAGAATGACATGGATAGATGTCAGATAAGAGTGAGTTCAAAAGTGAATGGAAGCATTCATTGGTTGAGTCTTTTATGTGCCCTGAGTAGGGATGGAACCCAAAACCTTGGTGCATTGGGATGATGCTCTAACCAACTCATTACCCAACCAGTGCATAAATACGTGGAACAACAAATTGATGTTTCTCTCTCTCTCTCCCTAAAATAAATAAATAAATGAATAAATAAAAAATAATGGCTAAGATCACTTAAAAAAAAAGGAAATGGAAGCTGAGGAAGTGAAGACACTAAGTGCTCTGTTCTCTTTGGAAAAGTTCTGCTGTGAATGGGAGTAGAGAAATAAGCAGATAGAGATGAGATCAGGAGAGGTTTCATTTATTTCTTTT
>NW_005881377.1:0-5824 GCF_000147115.1 Myotis lucifugus | reverse complement strand
CCAGTCTAATTAGCATATTACTCTTTTTGCAATTGCAAATTGCAGCTTAACCCATTCTTTACCTCAGAAGGGGAAAGGCTGGATTAATTTTTACCCTCTCTTCCTTGGTTGAACATTTAAAATTGTAGTCCCCATCACCAAAGAGAAAGTGTGTTTTGAGTTCTTGGACCAGGAGAGTATGCGTAACTCTTGCTCCCTTTCATCCATTCACCCCAAACTGTGGGCTTTTACATGTGGCTACTTGAAGGAACAAATGCTCAAAGACTCCTCATGCTACAAAACAACTCATTTTGGATAAAAGTCATTTTTAATGTATTGATGCTCTTACGGTAATTAAAGGAAAAATTTCAACATTCTAATATAAGGAAGAAAAATGTTAAGGTGAGTCCAGGACATAGAGGACTGCACCATAAGCTATCACAAAACCTTGGCTTCCCCATGGACCAAATACCAATGCCAACATCATTGGATCTGAGAATAAGCTTTGGATGGATAACTCATGAGGCGCAGTGGATCTTAACCTAAGGTTCCCTCTTCACATAGGCACACTTATGCTATAGTAACAACAACAACAAAGCCCACATATTAGTGATATAAATTTCACTCATACTTATGTCCATTGTGTGTCAGCAACAGTTTTTTCCACATTCTCTTTAATCCAAGATCAAACAAGGCTTAAGGAGCAGCTCTGCCCTGGGACATGGTAGTCTAATGACAGAGAAAGGTTATAGCAGAAATAGGTGATAGCTCTTAGGGTTTTGTTCAAAGTTGCACCCATCTTTTTCTCTTATTTTATAGGCCAAAGCAAGTCATATGACAATCCTGAGGTCAGTTTCATGAGAAGTGAAATCCTACTTCATGAACTCTACCACAGGGCCTTAGTGTTCAAGTGTAGTAGTGCCCCTGAAACCCTAACAGAATCAAGCAAACACTCTCAAAGGAGGGTATCTCTAATTTGGTTCTCCAAGATCCCCAGAAAGTAAGATGAAAGAAACATATACTCAAATTAAAAATTGCAGAACACACCAAGAAGTAATCCATAAAGAATGAGAGTCAAGAGAAATACTGACATATTTAGCCTACACTCTAAGGACTTCACATATTGAAAATGCCACATAAACAATATAAAAAATATGCATGAAATGCTTAGGAAAATAAATCATGAAATCACAGAATGAACAAGCATCTAAAATTCTCAAAAATTAATAGGATCATTTTAAAAAGAGCTCCATAAAAATGAATTCTATGATCATTGAAAATAGAAGTTCAACAAATGACTAGCTTCTGGCTTCTCCTTCCAAAGATCAGATCACCTACCCTATCTTAAATAACTAGAAAACCAGGCAAAACATATGAAACAAATGTACCCAGGCATTGGAGAGTAGGCAGTTCAGTGTTTTCTGGGAGAAAGGCAATGAATGAAGAGAGTCCAATGAGTGCCCCAGCTCCCTGTCTGGAGAGAGGGGGGAGCCCAGGGAGAGCCTGATAGTCTTTCTAAATTGAAGAGACACAAGAAATTTCAGGAATACCAAGGCAGATTAATAGATATATTTTCAGGACAGTGCTGGAGAGGGCAGATCTGCATAGGAGAGAAAAAGAGAAAGACCAATATACTCCCTGGAAATCTGCAGAGGGTTTTCTGACAGGTCTTGGATGAATAGTGATCCCTGCATGTGCATGTAAACTACTGAAGCCAGATGAAGGATCTTCGGAAAAGAGCTAGCAGCAATGCTAATCCCCAGTTCTCACATGGGGCTAGGAAAATTTGTGTCTTTACCAACCGAAATGTAGAGAGCCCTAGCAAATGGGCCATTGGATCTAGCCTTTGGGAGGTAAAATACCTTAGTAGTGGATTCAAATTAATTTTAGGCTGACAGTTATTCTGAACCTGATCTAAAGAAAGTATTAAAGCATGATTTGAAAGGATCAAGCTATTTCCAAGTTTAAAAAGTGCATTCCAGAATAAGCCAAAATAATATTTAATGAGATTACAAAAAGTAAGAGCAAAATTCAAATTTTTTCATACAATTAAAAATTAACATGCATATAATGAAGCAATAAAATATAATATGTAATCAGGAGAAAAGTCAATCAATAAAAACCAAACCCAAAGTGGCACAGATGTTGGAATTAGTAGACAAAGATGGTGAAACAGCTATTACAAATACGCTCCATATGTTCAATAGTATGATGAGAAAATGAATGGAAGATTTTTTTAAAAGTTCAAGAATGAACTTTTAGAAATTAAAAGTGTAATATTTGAGATGAAAAATATACTGAATGGGGTTAGGAACTGCAGATAATAAGATTAGTGCATTTAAAGACATAGTATTAGAAACTATTCAGGAAAAAAATACACAGAAAAAATACATAACAAATAGAGTATCAGTGAGCTGGGGCAGGGGGTAAAAGAAGGCAGGAAAATTATTTGAAGAAATAACGCCCCCAAATTTTCAAACTATTGTTTTAATATATTTTATTGACTTTTTTAATATAGAGGAAGAGAGAGGGATAGAGAGTTAGAAACATCAATCAGCTGCTTCTTGCACACCTCCTACTGGGGATGTGCCCGCAACCAAGGTACATGCCCTTGACTGGAATTGAACCTGGGACCTTTCAGTCTGCAGGCGGGCGCTCTATCCACTGAGCCAAACCGGTTAGGGCTCAAACTATTTTTTAAGCTATAGATTTATATAGCTAAGAAGCTCATCAAATGCCAAGTAAAAGACACATCAAATTGCTGATATAAATTTCATAAATTGCTAGTGGGGATTCAAAATAGCACAGTCCATAGAATGTTTGAAAGTCAAGAATGAAAAAAAGACATAACAGGCAAATACCAATCTAAAGAAATCTAAGGAGCTATATCAGTATCTGAAAAATAGACTTCAAGCCAAAAAGCATTCCTACGAATAAAGAGGGCTGCTACATAATGATAAAAGTTTTTATTTTAATGATAAAAGTTTTATTTCTCCAGAAAGATAGTGCCATTCTAAATTAGAATCCACCTATTAAAATATTCTCCCATTACATGAAACAAAACTGATAGAAATAAAAGGAGAAATTGTGAAATAAACCATCCTTGTGGAAGACTTTATTTTACATGTCCCTCTCAATAATTGGGAGGTTAAGTCGATACAGTATTATTAAAGATACAGAATACTTGGAAAAAGTGAAAGGCATGATCTAATAGAAATTTTTAGAACCTTGCATCCAATATTTAGAGAATAAGTATGCTTCTCAAACACATATACCCAAGATAATTTTCTTAAAAAAATTGTTTATATGCAAGGTCTTATATCATGTCTCAATAATTATTGTAGAATTTTGTATCATAAAGTATTTATTGAAAATAATGTAACTAACTTAGAGATCAATAACAAATATAAATAAAACCTCAAAAATCTAGAAATATATTCACAATCTCTTAATCTGTAGGCAGAAAAACAATTTTGGAGTGTGGCAAATTTGTAGAAATAAACATGAGTTCTTAGAACTTATTGGTAATAATAATTTAATTTTTTATTTTTTAATGTATTGATTTGAGAGAGAGAGAGAGAAAAAAAAACATCAGTTTGTTCTTCCACTTATTTATACATGCATTGGTTGCTTCTTGTATGCCTCTGACCAGAGGTAGAACACACAACCTTTGATACTGGGATGGGTGCTCTAACTCACTGACCTACCAGCCGGGGCTTAAAAATTTTGACATACAGCTGAAATAGTTACCTCCTGTTTAATATCAAGTTCTTACATATCAATAAAGAAAGAAAAACAATAAGTGACTGTCCACTTAAGATGTTGGGGAAATAACAATAGACTCAAATGCAAAAAGAAAAATGTTTAAAAGGAATAATAAATACTAGAAGAATTGATAAACTAAAAATGAATATAAATAATACAGAGACTCAGTAGAGCCAATGGGTTTCTATTTGAACAGGCCTGTAAAATGGACAAAACTTTAGTGAGATTTTATCAATAATAAAAAAGAAAACAAATAAGATCTGAGGATCTAGTATATGATATGCAGACTATAGTTGACAATACCATATTGTATAATTTAAATTTGCTTAGAGAGTAAAATGTCCTCACCAAAACAAAAAATAAAATGGAATTAATTAAAAATGGGAGTATGCATACAAGTCCTTGTATGCATGCATATAAGCATAAGCAATGGACACAAGACACTGGGGGGTAGGGGAGGCTGAGGGAATGTCAAGGGGGGAAAAAAGGAGACATGTAATATCTTTATAATACTTTAAGCAATAAAACAAAATAAAAATGGGAGTAAATAATCTGAGGTGATGGATGTGCTAATTAATTCCATAAGGGAAATTCTTTTACAACATATATGTATAACAAATCCTCACATTGTACAGTTTAAATAACTTATCATTTCATTTGTCATTTATAATTCAATCAAGCTGAAAAAAGAAGACAGAAAGACATAATGCATATAATAAAAATATAAATTGAACTATAGCAAAGATTAAAATTATAATAAAATACTATGACTGTTAATTTTATTTTTAAAAATAAATAAGTAGAAATATTCTTAGTAAAAATAGAATTTATAGAAACTTCAATAGAAATAGGTTTTACAATCACTAAATGAATTTATTTAGTAGTTTAAAATATTCCTGCAAAGAAATACTAAACCTAGGTAAATTTACAGAATGGTTCTACCACCCATTCAAAGAATAGATCCTTCAGACAATAGAAAAAGAGAGACTACTCTTTAGCTTGTTCTATTAATTACTATGGTCTTGACTAAAACCAGTGAGGTTTCAAGAAAAGAAAATTATATTCTGTATATCATTTTTGAAGGCTAGAATTGTGACAAGACAAAATAATAGTATTTGATAGTGTGACAGAGTTTAAGAGTTTTGCTGCTCTCATTGCCACTGCCTTGTTTCATGCCCATCTCCTCTCACATAGTCATTTTAATACCCTCTCTGCCCCCTTGCCTTGTGCCTAGCTGCTTCTCCAGATTCCTTCTCATTGCTCTCAGTTTGGTCTTCCTAATCTCTATGGCACTTAAAACCGTTTATCACTTCGCCATTGGTCCTACTGTCCTCTGAGCACTGTTCTCAAGATACTCAGACCAATTGATAAAAAGAGAAGAAAATGACTAACAGTAATTCATATGGTGAGTGTAACAGTGTAAAAAGGTGATTCTTCCCTCAGTCTTGGAAGGGGTGGGATGGGAGACCGGGGGCGTGGGGGAGAATCAGGAGTTAGCAGCTAAGGAAGGCTCACTGGAGAGGTCAACCTGAGCTGATTGCTAAAAGATGAGTGCGAGTGAGTCATGTAAGTGGGAAGAAGGCCAGCTCAGCAGAGGGAACAAAATGAGTAGACCATTGAACACTGTCAATCTGGCATATAGTATGTAGGGAATCTTGAGTCCTCAGATGGTAGTAAAGCACAAAAGGCATCAGGCAGGACATAGGTTAGGAGGAAGTTAGGGCCAGGCCACTGGACAGGTTGAAGAATTAGTGCCTTATACTTTAAGGATAGAGAACTATTGAGTCTTTTGAAAGTGGATAGATTTGCATTTTAGGTACACCTGGTATATGAATAAAAATTGGGTTTAAAACTTATGAATAGTGGGAGAAAGAGATTAAGATTATCTAAGTTATAATTGGAAATAGGTAGGAATAAAGAGTGAGGGATTTATTCAATAAACAGTTATCAACTTGACAATTGACTAGATGATTGCTATATAATATCATTGTCTAAAAATGTCTGGCATATGAAAGGCAACAAAATAAATCATTGAATGTAAAATTGAGTGAACGAATGACTGTTTTTCATATGTATTTCA
>NW_005881376.1:0-5826 GCF_000147115.1 Myotis lucifugus | reverse complement strand
TTTGCAGGGGGCAGCAAGTTCCCGGAGCAGTTGGGGGCGGGGGAGCCTTGCGGAGCAGTTGCAGGGCTCCGGAGCGCCCGGGGCAGGGAGCTTCATGTAGCATCGCAGGGTGGCAGAGGCCATGTGACAGAGCCCAGCTAGGCCTAGGGACCCTAGCTGCGCACGATTTCGTGCGCGCTGGGCCTCTAGTCTATATATATAAAAGCCTAAGCAACCGGCTAACCGGCCGGTAGCTGTGACATGCACTGGCCACCAGGGGGCAGATGCTTAACGCAGGAGCGGAAACCACAGGCATGGAAACATGGAACAGAGCGATGAATCTCAGAGGGAAGGAGGGAGAGGGGAGGGCGGGAAGAGATTAACCAAAGATCTTATATGCATACTAGAGGCCCGTGCACCGGTGGGGTACCTTAGCCTGGCCTTTAGGGATTGGGCCAAAACTGGCTCCCCTACATCCCCCGAGGGGTCCCGGATTGCGAGAGGGCACAGGCCAGGCCTCTAGTATTTTATATAATTTTTAATTAATGGAATCCTCTTTTTTCAGTGTTGGAATATTAGGGAGGCCATTAACTGATAGGTACTTCAGTTGTCTCATTTGTGAGGATTTGATAAATTGGGAGATATTTATAACTCTGGAATTATTTAATTCTAGGTTTTACTTATATTCAAGTTTTCTTTGATATGGACTATTACCATCTGCTGGCAGTAGTGAAAATTGCAATTAATTATTTTAAGCTGAAGTACATCTTTTCAATTGTGAGGTAAAAATTATAATGGTGGAGGATAAGGATCTAGTTACTTATATAATTTCTTTTTCCAAATTTTGTTTTGATGTTTGTGAGAAGGGAAACAATTTTTAAGTTAGCTGGCTGATAGATAATATAATGTCCTATAATAAAGCACTTAAGGGGGTATATTTATCTTCCCACAGATTCAAACAAACAATATTTTCTAGTCCCTTTGATTTTTGAGCACACAATGTAGACCAGAGTGAGATGTTCAAATACTCAGGAAACTATCAGACTGCTGCCTTTAAGCACAGTACCTGCCGGACATATGCATAATTGCCTATTGACGGCAGGGTGCTTTGCTTTCCCAAAGCTCACCACAACAGTGGTCTAGTCTTTAGGGGCACGTTCATAGAGATTGTTTTTCAGAGAGCTGTGTGAGAGCAAAATAGACTTTCATGATAATGATTGCTAGATGTTTTGACATGACTGTGACTCATAACCATGATCACTCGGGAGACACAATGCATAGGGAAGTACATGGCCTAGTTTTCATTTCCTTTCAGGCAGTAGAGCTCTCCTGGTAGCTGGACAGATAGATATGCCTTTTTGGTATTTATGGTATTTTCTTCCCAAATGAACTTTGGAAAGAAAAGAAAATTCTGTAAAAGAGCACATTTGCTTGCATGTGCATACACACACACACACACACACACACACACACACACACACCACTGTTTCTTTGACCTTACAAGTTTTTTTTTTAATTTGACCTTACCAGTTCTTAAAACAGTTATTTTAAAGTATTTTTTGAAAATAATTAATAAAGAACTGCTTCCTTTTTCAGCTCAGAAGATAAAATAACAGTCCACTTTTTAAACCGTGACGGTGAAATACTAACAACCAAAGGAAAAATTGGTGACTCTCTGCTAGATGTTGTGATTGAAAATAATCTAGATATTGATGGTTTTGGTGAGTATGGAAGAGTCCTTAAAGTTTATAAGTGAAACTATTGAATAGTTTTCAATACTGTTCTTTTGAAAAATTTTAACTTATACCATACAGAGTAAAATATTAAAATTCAGGATGTATTAGTGTTATGTTCTCATTTTGAAAGTATAAGTAATACTGTATTTCTATTCTTTTTGCATTTGATTAGCTTTGTACCTCAAAATCTGTCACCTCATTACCTTATTGTTTACCTGTGTTATGCAAATCCAGGAAATAGCTAGTGGAGTTGAAAAATAACAGGTTAGAGATAAATGTCATATTACAAGAGGTAATTAAATAGTTTTAACTTAGTCTGGAAAGTTAGCTTACCTTTCCAGGAAGGGAAATTTATCTACCTCTTATCAGGGGACAAAGTGTTTTTATGGAGAAAGGGTTTTTATTTCTAGAGCATAGACTTCTGACGTAGTCCTTAAGCACTCACACAAGCCACACCCCAGATACTGCCAGGGAAAGCTGCTAGCACTTGTCAGTTCTGCTCAAGCACTCTAGTGATGGTTCTCGAAGAGGGTTCCCTTGGTTATTGGCATCAGGTCACTTGGGAATGCAGATTCTCGGGCCCCGCTCCAGGTCTTCTGAGTCAGAAAGTCTGGGGTAGGGCCCTGTGTGTTTTCACAAGCCCTCCTTGTCACTTTGATGCATGTTTAAGTTTGTGAACCATTGGCCTGAAATAAGGTCCAATGAGCATATCTGACTATGCTTCTGTCAGGGCACAGTTCACATCGCACTTTTGAGAACCATTTCTGCATCAGAGTTATTTCTCTTTTCCCCATTTCCCCGTGATCCGTGAAATCCACCTCCCTGTGAATGCTGACCACGGCTTCCTTGTTAGAGAGAATGCCCCTGTCCCCGACTGGGTTGTGAGCTCTTGGAAGACTGTCCTCACTCAGGTGACTTCACAGAGTGTACTTTCCAGAGGTGGCACTGAGTATTTATGCTGCATTTTTAAATCTGATATTTGTTTAGTCAGTTTCAGGATTAATTAGAACAACTACCAGTTGAGCGCATACTGTATGTTATCTATGATTGTAACAACTCTAAGGGGTAGATTTTTTAAAGAAACTTTTACTTTATAGATGAAGAAACTAAGGTTCAGAGAAGTTAACATTTCCTGGGTCGTACAAGTGAGAGGGCTAAGATTCAAACCGAAGTCTCTAATTCTTTATGCCTTTTTCTCTAAGAAGCATCTTTTCTGCATGAACTATTTTAGAAATTAGATGATATAATAGTTGATATAGTACCAATTTTAAGGAGTTTTTAGTCTACTGAAGTGGTTCTTGTCTGGGTTGGAGTTAGAATCTACAGAACTTTGAAAAGTGCAGACATCATTTGTGTTCCACCCTGGATGGTGCAGGAAGAGAGGAGAGTTTTGCTGGTGTGTATTTTTTTTAAAATATATTTTTATTGATTTCAGAGAGGAAGGGAGAGGGAGAGAGAGATAGAAAAATCAGTGATCAGAGAGAATCATTGATCAGCTGCCTCTTGCATGCTCCCTACTGGGGATTGAGCCCACAACCCAGGCATGTGCCCTGACCAGGAATCAAACCATGTCCTCCTGGTTCATAGGTCGATGCTCAACCACTGAGCCACCCCAGCCAGGCCTTGCAGATATGTTTTTAAAATGCTCTACATGATTCAGATACATACCATGGGTAAGAATGACTTATGTATATAAAGACCTCAGTGATAATTTATGTATAGCATGAGTTCTATAAAATTTATTTATAATTGATTTCCATTGTATGAGTTCATATTTAGCTACACTTTTAACTAAACTTAGTTTCTCTGAATTATTTTTTCACAAATGAAAAGTAGTATATAGCATAGCAATAGAGAATAGACTGGAATCAGGTAGGTTATGGTTCATAATCCTCAGGACTACAGTAGCTGTAAAAAAGCAAGTACTTAAGATAAAACCTAGCTATTATGAATTACATAGCTATTATTAATAACACAGGTTCACTTTTCATTATAGACTATGGTTCATAAACTAACACTTTCCTTTACAAGCCATGAGCCCTGGAGCAAGCCACCTTAATATCTTTAAGTCTCAGTTTCTTCTTCTGTAAAATAGGATTCTGATAGTTCTAACCTCATGGGATATTGGAAGTAGAGTGCTTAGCACAGTGCCTACTGTGTAAGGATGGTAGGATTTGTGGCATTTTAACTTGGCCTACACAGTCTTTAGCAGTTTGATGAGGATTCTGCATTCCCTTAAGCAGACTTAGCAGAGAGGCTTTAAAGATCAAGGATCCTAACAAGTCCAGAATTTTGTCATGTAACTATAAACTTGAGATAAGCTAATCCAGGTTCACAAAAGATAAGACTTAAGCCTAAATCATTTTCTTGAACAAAGCTGAAAAGAAGAGATCAAGAAGCCTGAAATGCTATTCTTATAAAGAAGAGGTTATTGTAACAACATGGGGGCAGCTATTTCATTAATTCCTAAAGCCAAATACAGGAGACCCTTTAGGTATTGCCCTTGTCATAAGTCATACTCACAGAGGATCACCATGTCAGAGGAGGCTGACCAAGTACAAAGTCTGTTCACAGTTTCTCCCTGAGTGATCTCATCCTCTGTGACCTTAAATCCCATCTAGATGCCATGAAGTTAAATTTACATTGTTGGCTCGGACATCCCCTCTGAGCCTTGGACTACAGATCCAACATCCTCCCTTACGTGTCTTCTTGGAAGTTGCACAGATATTTTAAAGTCAATATTTAAACAGGTCTTGATTCCCCCAACTGAAACCTGCCCTTTCGCAAGTCTTTTCTGTCAGTAATGGGCATCTCTCAGCTGCTGAAACCTGAAAACAGCGTCTTTTATTCTTCCTTCTCCCCCATCACCTACCTCCAGTCCCACAGCAGCTCCTGTCAGTTGCGCCTCCAAAGCATGTTTCCTTTTACTTGTCTTTTTCTGACTGGCTCATTTTGCTTAGCATAATACTCTTCAGGTCCTTCCATTTACTTATTGAGAAGCAGGAAACTTTTTAAAAAATATATTTTTATTGATTTCAGAGAGGAAGGGAGAGAGAGATAGAAACATCAACGATGAAAGAGAATCACTGATCGGCTGCCTCCTGCACGCCCCCCACTGGGGATTGAGCCCGCAACCCGGACATGTGCCCACGACTGGAATCGAACCTGGGACCCTTCAGTCTGCAGGGCGATGCTCTGTCCACTGAGCCAAACCAGCTAGGGTGCATGTTTCCTACTTAAAGTGTGTCCTATTCTCTCATCCCCGCAGTCACTACTTGGGGCTGCCCAGTCACTGTATACCTGTAACTGCTGATCTGCTTCTGCTCTGAGCCCCGCAATTGGGGTAATCTATCATAATACACGACAGACATGTCCCCTGATTAAAAAGGATGAATAAGTTCCCATTTCACTTAGGATAAAATGCACACTCCTTACCCTAGCCCAGTGGTCGGCAAACTGCAGCCCCTTGAGTGTGGCTCTTCCACAAAATACCACATGCGGGTGCGCACGAACAGTGCGATTGAAACTTCGTGGCCACACTCAAGGGGCCAAAGAGCCACATGTGGCTCGTGAGCCGCAGTTTGCCGACCACTGCCCTAGCCTAAAAGGTTCTGCATTGTTTGGCCCCATCTGCAACCCCTCCACCCCGTTTATACTCATTCTGTTTCTCACTTTGGCCACGCTGGCCTTTTCTCAAGAGCCGAACTCACCCATTATCTTTGAGACTTTGTATACACTTCACAATTTTTCCTGCTTGGGGCACTTCCCCAATCCGCATCCTGAAAATCCTGTATCTGTCTAGTCTCTACTTATTTTATTGTTATTATTTTTTTGTTAATCCTCACCTAAGGATATTTTTTCTATTGATTTTATAGAGAGAGTGGAAGAGAGGGTAGAGACACAGAGAGAGAAACATCCATGTGAGAGACACACACCGATTGGTTGCCTCCCACACGCACCCCGACTGGGGCTGGGATGGAACCTGAACCAAGATACATGGCTTGACAGAATCGACCAGAACCTTAGTCTGAGGCAATGCTCTAACACTGAGCAACTGACTAGGCTAGCTACTTATGTTTTCCTAGTGAGCTTTGCCCACTGCCATTCAAGA
>NW_005881375.1:0-5826 GCF_000147115.1 Myotis lucifugus | reverse complement strand
TATTTATTTTTTATTGATTTTTTACAGACAGGAAGGGAGAGGGATAGAGAGTTAGAAACATTGATGAGAGAGAAACATCGATCAGCTGCCTCCTGCACACTCCCTACTGGGGATGTGCCCGCAACCAAGGTACATGCCCTTGACCAGAATCGAACCTGGGACCCTTGAGTCCGCAGGCTGACGCTCTATCCACTGAGTCAAACCGGTTAGGGCAGGCCTCTAGTATTTTACATAAAAGTTTACCTATTTCAAGTATACAATCCAAGGATGTTTAGTAACTATATCAAGTGGTGCAACCATTACTATGAATCAGTTTTTGAGAATTTTCATCCTCATGTCCATTTACAGTTAATTCCAATGCATAGCTTCAACCCTAGGCAACCACTTTTCTACTTTCTCTATAAATTTTCCCTTTTTTGGAAATTTTATGTAAGAATGACACAATACGTGATCTCTTGTGTCTGTTATATTTCACTACATATAATGTTTTTGAAGTTCATCCATCACATAGTTCCTTTTAATTTTTGAATAACATTCCATTGTATGGATAGACCACATTTTGTGTATCACCATTTGATGGACATTTGGATTAGTTTACATTATTTGGTGGTATGAACATTCTAGTGCAAGTATTTGTGTGGACATATTTTTGTCTAGGGTGGAAGTAGATGCCTAGAAGTAGAATTGTTGGGTTGTATGGGAATTTTATGTTTAACTTTCAAGAAACTGTCAAATTGTTTTCCAGAGTAGATATACCATTTATATTCTCACCAACAATGGATATAAGATCCCATTTCTTCACTTCCTTGCCAACATTTATTATTGTCTGTTATTCTAGTGGGTGATATCCCATTGTGGTTTTAATTTGCATTTCCCTAATGAATAATGATGTTATACATCTTTTCATGTACCTATTAGCCATTCTTACGTCTTCTTTGGTCAACTCTCTTTTCATGTCTTTGACCACTTTTTAAAAATTTTATCTTTATTGTTGAAAGTATTACAGATGTACCTCTTTATCCCCCCCAATGACTCTTTTGCCCACTTTTTGATTGAAATTTTAATAATTTTATAATTGAGTTATAAGAGTACTTTATATATCCTGGATACAAATCTTTACTTTGATATGATTTTTGCAAATATTTTCTCTTATTCTGTTGCTTGTCTTTTCAGTTTCTTAACGATGTACTTTAAAGTGCAAACGTTTTAAATTTTGATGAGGTCCAATTTAATCTTTTTTTTTTCTTGTATGCACTTTGCTTTTGGTATCAGATCTAAGAAATCTTTGCCTACTCAAGATCTAGAAGATTTTCTCTTATATTTTCTTCTAAAAACTTTATTGTCTTAGCTCTTACATTTACATCTATGGTTCCATTTTGAGTTAATTTTTGTGTATGGTGTAAGGGGGAGATACTCAGTTATCCCAGAATCATTTGTTGAACAGAATTCTTTCCCGAATGAATTGTCTTGGTAACTTTGTCATATTCAATTGACCATAAATATAATATTTATTTCTGGACTCTTAATTCTGTTCCATTGATCTTTATCTAGCTTTATGCCAATACCATACTGTCTTGATAACTATACATTGATGGTAAGTTTTTAAATTAGGACATGAAAATCCTGCAACTTGTTCTTTTTCAAAGTTCTTTTGATAATACTAGATGTTTTGTGTTTCTACATAAGTTTCTGAATCTGCTTGTCAATTTCTGCAAGCAAGCAAGCAAACAAATAAACAAACAAAAAACCCCTGCTGGAACTTTGATTAGAATTGCATTGAATCTCTAGATTAATTTGGAGAAAATGGTCTCTTTAGCAATATTGAGTCTTTCTTTTCATAAACAGAATGTCTCTCCATTTATTTTGATCATCTTCTGCAAAGTTTTAAAATTTTCAGCTGAAAAGTCTTACATTTATTTTGTTAAATTTATTCCTAAGTATTGATTTCCTTGTAATTCTATTTCAAATAGAATTGTATTCTTAATCTCACTACTGAATTTTAATGGACTGGCATGTGAATGAGCAAGAGGAAAAATTTCAGCCAAAGGAGAGAAAAAGAGCTAAGCTTCAAGATAGATTTATACAACATAAGATTATTTCAATTTAACATTTGTGAAGGTCCATGATTTGTGTAATCTGTGACAGAGTTTATAATGCCTACCTCATGGACTGGTTGTAGATTGAAATAGAATCTATATTAAAGTTCCTGACACAAATATGACCTTCAAATGTTCTAGGGCTAGTGTTCAAAATGGGAGCATTTGGGTCAGGAGTGAAGCTGGTTTAGTACTCACTGTTTTCTTGTCAATCTGGGGACCCATAGGGCTGTTAGGACTGTTCTTCATAATTATTGTGGCTCACCTAACAATTTTTTTTAAGTTGGATTTTTCTCCTGCTGTTTCTTTACTCTTGGTTTTCCTTTCTATTCTCTCTACTTAAGGCCATTGGAATGATAGGTTTTAGTATTTGGGTTCATTTCAGGCAAAAACTTTTAGAAAGTAAATTGATGCATTTCTCCATTGAGTTTTTTATTGCCTTAACTGGAACAGCACTGATTTTTTTCATCTTGTACCGCTTTCAAACGAGAGGAAAACTTTCATTCATTCATCCATTTATTCAGTCCACCGGCCTTCCCCATTTATTGAGTTCTTACCATGTGCCAGGCTCTGTGTAAGTTGGGAGGTGAGTCCCCAGAAACAAATGGGCATAATCAGTCTTTTTCCATTTTCTGTGTAGGGAAGACTGAGTCCTTCAAGAGTAGAAGAAAGAACAGAGTCGATGGCCTCGGAAAATATTGTTCAGATCGAAATAAATAAGGGCCATGTGAAAATCTGCTGCTTCATTAACACTCCGGTGTGGGGTGAATTTCCCGCCAAAATATAAGATGGCTCTGTCTTTTGGTTTTGTTCCATCCACCAAAAGGGTGGATTACAAACAAATATTTGGTAATACGCAGTTACAATCCGCCCGAGTTTACACGTTTCCCGCACTCCACCGCAAATCTATATGAACCGAGTTAAAGACGGCTCCCGCGGAGTACGCGCAATTCACACGAGCCGACTTAACTCGTTTCCCCCACTCCAAGTGTTAAGTTCCCTCTCTGGGTTGGAGATATTTTGAAAAAGTTGTCACCATCTGGCTGATGTTTCTTCTTGAAGGCACCTTGAGTGGTGCACAAAAATATGGAATTAAGTAACGGTGTGTCTTTCTAGATCTCTTCTTCAAACTTAACGGATACTCGCCTAAGATCATCCACTAATTAACTGTGTGACTTTGGGCAAGTCACTTCACCTCTCTGCACTGACAGGTCAGGGTAAGTGATCTGAGAGGACTTTTCTTACTCTGGGTTCTACTTTCCAACTCTTCTTAACTCCTTAGATTATGGATTTGTGGGTGGTGGAGAAGGAAAGAAGGTGAAAAAGAAGAGAGGAATCTCTTTCAGATGGCTTCATGTTTTCAGAATATGGGGCATCCAAGTACATAAGTGACTGAAGAATAAATAACTTGTTAGTGAGTATGGGACGAGGAACTGGGCATGTATGTCTCTACTCCTTTCCCTCTCTTTAACTTTTGAGAATAAATTGTTGTGAGCATAAGTTTTGGTCAGCTTTCCCATGCCTGAAGTTTGTTTTGCAATGTAGGTTCCCACATGGGGAAGCCTGTAGTTGTCCACTTTTTTAAAAAAAAATATATTTTATTGATTTTTTACAGAGAGGAAGAGAGAGGGATAGAGAGTTAGAAACATTGATGAGAGAGAAACATCCATCAGCTGCCTCCTGCACACTCCCTGCTAGGGATGTGCCTGCAACCCAGGTACATGCCCTTGACTGGAATCGAACCTGGGATCCTTCAGTCTGCAGGCCGACGCTCTATCCACTGAGCCAAACCGGTTAGGGCATGAAGTTGTCCACTTTCTCATATGATCTGGTGGATAAATAAATCATTCAGGGGTTCAGCATTATTTTTGCTCCACATCTTTTAACCTGGCCTTTCTTTATCTATGGTGATGGGGAAGATGATGATGATTATGATAATAATAAAGGTTATATATTGTTCTTCATTTGCCTGGTGTCTTTTGATTCAAAACTCAAGTGAGGAAGGCTGTAGTGCAGTGAAGGTTCTCAACCTTCCTAATGCCACGACCCTTTAATACAGTTCCTCATGTTGTGGTGACCCCCAACCATAAAATTATTTTCCTTGCTACTTCATAACTGTAATTTTGCTACTGTTATGAATCGTAATGTAAATATCTGATATGCAGGATGTATTTTCATTGTTACAAATTGAACATGATTAAAGCATAGTGATTAATTACAAAAACAATATGTAATTATATATGTGTTTTCCGATGGTCTTAGGCAACCCCTGTGAAAGGGTCGTTCGACCCCCAAAGGGGTCGCGACCCACAGGTTGAGAACCACTGCTGTAGTGTTATTTACTGGACCTCCACAAACTTCAACATCTTCATCATTAATTGTCTCCTGAGCTTTTGTAAGGAAAAGAGCAAAGAGGTGCTCAAGAAATATTCTGCAGACTTTGGAGGCACAGATCAGCAATTACATAGCCTTTGGAAAAAGAAGTCAAGTGGCCAATTTAGAATATTAGAGGAGCTTGGCAAATGTGGTTTGGGTGGCTGCTTTATTTTATGCTTTAAAATTAGTTGCTTTCCTCCTGGGACACAATCGGAGTATTTCTGGAATCAGTCAATCACTGTTGTAAGGATATAGTGGTTCAGCTACTTTCAGCCGTCATTACAAAAAACCCGAACAGTGCACTTATCGTTTATTCTCAGTTTGTACTTGTTATTCTTATATTCTGATTCATAGAAATAAATTATATTAAGAGAAGAAAACGTTTTCTATTTTATAGCTCCATAAGCCTTTTACTCTCATATTTAAAGCATAAATTTGAAAGGGAAATTCTATATCCTAATTAGTGGGTATCTTGAAATGATTGTTCCAAATTATATTTATAGGAAAACATCACTAATTCTGAGTATTTGGGGGGGAGGGGTGGGGGTGACTAACTTGCAGTTGTTTCACTTTATCCTCTTCTGTGGTGACTTTGTTTGGATGAATCCTAAATGTATACCTCCGGCTCCGGCTCTCTCTTGAGGCTTTGGACACGTATTATTTCCAACTCCTTGCTGGACCCTTCCAGGTTAACAGCCCACCCTGAAATCAACAGATCCCCATTCCAACCGCAGCGCCTCCTCTTCCTGCTGCTACTTATTAGCTCCGTAAAGACATCAGCTCCAGGAGTCAGCCGGGTGCTTTGTGGGATGCTCCTCTGCTCCTCTCCGCCCTTCCCGGGAGCCTCTCTCCAAGTGCCCGCACCTAAACCCCTTCTCTGTTCTCACCGTCAGCCTCCTTGGACCATGGCTGATTGTGTCTCATGTTGGCTACAATAGCCTCCGGTCCGCCTCCTCCACACCGTTCACAACATCACGACCAAGTTTCTGGAGCAATCTCACTAAAGTAAAAACTTAATATGTCACTCTAGTAATCAAATATATTCCGTTTCCTCTCGACTTACAGGAGAGATTTGGAAGTTGCTAGACAGGACGTTTAAAGATACCTCCTCATTCTGATTACTGTTTCCCTTCTTAGTCATATTTCCCACCATCCCTCCTTCCTTGTGAATTCAGACCCCTCTACCCAGGGCTGTCTTTAGTGACTGCTATATACCCCTCTCCATCTCTGTGCCTTTCAGTCTTACAGTTACTGCTGTCATTCTCTGAGGCAGGCTGAGCCTCTCTTAAATGGATGGGGATGCTCTTCAATTATTTTTTAAAGGCCCCCTTAGATAAGTTTAAAGTTTCTCTTC
>NW_005881374.1:0-5827 GCF_000147115.1 Myotis lucifugus | reverse complement strand
TCATCCCTTTGTATAGAAAGTGTCACTTTTTCTCTGGCTGCTTATAAGATTTCCTCTTTATTTTGGGGGTTTCAGTAGTTTGCCCATTCAGTACATAAACATAGTTTTCTTTGTATTTGTTTAGAGTTTGCTGAATATCTTGAATCTATGCATCTATGTTTTTCACCAAATTTGTACATTGTTTTAGGGAGACCTTCAGACAAAAAGCCACACAATGCAAATCTCACCCATGGAGCTCCTATTTTTCCAAGACATGACTTCTCTTCAATTTCTGCCTGCTTTTGGTAGCTCTCCAGTCATTCACATAGTTTTGTTTTGTTTGGGTCCAGATTCTACAATTGTTATCTCAAGGAGAGTTCGTCTAATCAAGCTACTCTGCCATCACCAAATGCAGGAACTCTTACCCTATTTTAGCAATTAATAATAAAACACACATCTTTCCACATAATCACACATTCTTATACTACTCTATTTTTAATAAAGTATTCCACTCCACTCCATGGACATGATTGAATTTTTTAATCATTCTGTAGAAATTCCAACGATTCACATTTTGCTGTTATAGATAATGCTGAGCTGAGCATCTTTGTAGTTGTGTCCATGGTTATTTCCTTAGGATAAAATCCCAAAATTTCTGGGTCAGCCATGTCATCTTAGATTTTCCAAGCTGATTAGTATTATTGTATTTCATGTTTACAAGGTTGTTTTCAGTAGAGTGTGCTTCTAGGTAAGTACATTATGTTTCACTATGTTAGTGTTGAACCTCTAAATATTAAACTTTAATAAGCATGTATTTTCCCATCTATAAAGTTTTGAATTGAACTTGAGTCCTGTCTGGATTTTCTGCAATATTTGTTTCAGAGTCCTGTTCGATTCGATACCTTCGATAGCCTTTCACTAAGTATTCCAGCTGCCACCTGGGTATGTACTGACCTGTGGTTCATTTGGGGTCTGTTTCAGAGACATTGCAGTCTGAAAGGGCTTTGAGGCATTTTGTGTAGCTCAGGTGCCACGTGTTACTCAGACCTGTGGTTGATTGAACCCATTTAGTTGTAATGTGTAGTACCATGGCCCGATTTGGGGGGAGAAGAGTGGGCGGTTTGTCTCTTGCTGCAGAAATTTTGGCTTTTTAATATACATGCACACACGTAATAATCTCATATTCAAAAGTATCTAAAAAGAGTGTGGGAGTCCGTAATTGTCTGCAGCGTTATGTCCTCATACCCTGACTCCGTCGCAGTAGCCAGTCTAGGGTGCTTGAGCTCCAGGTTTGTTCAGAAGGCAGCCAGTTGTGTCTGTGATGCTTTTTTGCCTCCATGAGCAAAAAGAAAGCTCTGGGATTCGTGGTGCCATCTGCTCACCGTGTCAGTAGCTCCCCTTTGAATTGTGATAAAGCGTTTTCTTCTCGTGCTGTAGGGTCATCCACTGACCCTGGACCACTGCCTCCACCACTTCATCTCATCAGAATCCGTGCGGGATGTTGTGTGTGACAACTGCACAAAGGTAGGCCCTCAGCCCCGAATGCCATCTCCCCCGCAGCCTGTGTGCCCGGTAGAGCGCCTCTCACACCATTGGCCTGAGCTCTTCTGACTATTCGCCGAGGATCCTTTCAGCCACTGCCCTTTCCACCTAAGGTTGGGCACCTGGCAGCCCATGGAGCAAATCTCTTTCCCTGATGAGTTCTGTTTTATCCACCAAACATTTAAAGAAGAAATTTGATGCCATGCTTTGAGATTGGACATGCCCTCTCCGATTCGCTACCATCCCCTCCATTCCCACTTGTCTCACACCCGCCTTACCTATGCTACCTGCCTAACTCCCTCAGCAACTGAATTAAGAGGGACTGTGTGGAACAGAAGTTTTAAAGACACAACAGAATAGATTAAATGTCAGTGTCAGAGCTTCTTTTATTTCTCCTGCCTCCACTGTCGCTGGTACTTAAGAAATAAAACACGGAAAACCCACAAACAATTGGGCAGCTGAGTTCAGTTCAGCAGGTAGTAGTCAAGTGCCAGTTGAGTGCAGGTATAAACACCAACCTGATGGGCAGCTCTCCAGAGATGTCCTTTCAAGAATTTCAGCAGATGGATGTTGTTTCTTTTATTCCAGATTGAAGCCAAAGGGACGTTGAATGGGGAGAAGGTGGAACACCAGAGGACCACTTTCGTTAAGCAGTTAAAACTAGGGAAGGTGAGCCCACACCACGCACCTTGTCGGCTCTGCTTTCGAGGCCTCTTGGCTGCCTGCTCCCGACACTCAGCACTTCCGGTTTCTCCCACCTGCAGCTCCCTCAGTGTCTGTGCATCCACCTGCAGCGGCTGAGCTGGTCCAGCCACGGCACGCCCCTGAAGCGGCACGAGCATGTGCAGTTCAACGAGTTCCTGATGATGGACATCTACAAGTACCGCCTTCTTGGACATAAACCTGGTCAACACAGTCCTAAACTGAAGGAGAAAGCAAGGCCTGCGCTGGAACTGCAGGACGGGCCGACAGCCCCCAAATCAGGTACGTGCCCGAGGAGCTAAGGCAGCGGGAGCCTGCAGCACAGAGAAGAGGAGTTTGGTATCACTAGCTTCTGGGGCTTTTCTGCCTTGAAGGCTTGTCCAATGGTTGCTGAAATTCTTGAAAACAGCAGGATTGGGGCCGGAGGGGTAAGATTTCTTAAAAGAGGTTAAAATGATATAGTAATGAGATGTATAGTTTTGTTTGTTTGTTTTTATTGATTTATAGAGAGGAAGGGAGAGGGAGAGAGAGATAGAAACATCAATGATGAAAAAGAATCATTGATCGGCTGCCTCCTGCATGACCCACACTGGGGATCGAGACCGCAGCCCGGGCATGTGCCCTTGACCAGAATCGAACCTGGGCCCCCGCAGTCCACAGGCCCATGCTCTATCCATTAAGCCAAAGCAGCTAGGGCGAGATGTATAGTTTTAAAAACTGTCACGTTTGAAAAAATATAGGAAGAAAAGCTTAAGATTTCTGTCTGGTCTTTTGACTAAGCAATAATTGGTTCACATATCATTCCAGTGAATTTTTAAAAAAAATTTTCTTAAATATATTTTTATTGATTTCAAAGAGGAAGGGAGAGGGAGAGAATGATAGAAACATCAATGATGAGAGGGAATCATTGATTGGCTGCCTCCACACTGTTGATTGAGCCCCTAACCTGGGCATGTGCCCCGACTGGGAATTGAACCGTGACCTTCTGGTTCATAGGTCAACACTCAACCACTGAGCCATGCCAGCCAGGCTCTTCTTTTTATTTTTTATTTTTTCTTTTTTAAATGTTTTTATTGATTATTTATTTTTTTAGAGAGGGAAAGAAACACTGATGTGAGAAACATTGATCGGTTACCCCCTACCCTGTCCCTACTGGACCCCCACTGGGGATCAAGCCCGCAGCCTGGACATGTGCCCTGACTGAGAGTGGAACCTGTGGTCTTTCGGTGCAGGGGACGATGCCCAACCAACTGAGCCACACCAGCCAGGCCCAGTGAATTTCTATTTCCCCCCTTAGCACAGTCATCTCAATTATACAGAAAGTGTGGGGAAGAAATGTCCTGGGTAGAGATCACTGAACATCTCACGGGGGTTGATGCTTCTCCTCTACTGAATGACTTATTTATTATCTAATTCCATTACTGGCCTCACTTGAGGTCCCTCGTTGAATGGGGTCCCAGTGAAGCAGGTCACTATTATTACCCTCAGTCTCACCAAGGAGAAAATCAAGGCGTCAAGAGGTGAAATGATTGGTCCCCAGGCCAACAGCGGGGGAACGGGCACTAGAAGGCAGTGTTGGGCAGTGTTATAAATGCATCTGATATCATCTGTAGAGAGCTTTAGAGTTAGAGATGAGGAAGCCCACCGATGTTAAGCGCTCCAAGCCTGAACCACCACCTCATGCTCCCACTCAAGTCCCGACCGTCTTCCCCGGTGGGAGTGCAGGTCTGCTCACGGTCACCCCGTGGTGGCCATGGTTAAAGAGGCCAACAGTGAACTCCTTGTACTAAAGCCCCTCCCATGTGACACTTGAGAGGAAACGAGATGTAAATATCTCCTTAATGATTGTACCTACTCCCATGAGCATGTGTGAACACTGTTACATGTTGGTATTCCTTAGAAGCTGACAATGAAAGGAGAGAGAAGGTTTAGGTCAGTGGCTCGAAACAAGGAATTTTGCCTCCCAGAGGACATTGGGCCGTGGCTGGTGACATTCTGGCCGAGAGGGGTGTCACAGGAATGTAGTAGGTAGAGGCCAGAGATGATGTTAGATATCCTGCAATGCACAGGGCAGCCCCACAACAAAGAATTATCCATCCCAAATGTCGATCATGTCCAGGTTGAGAAACTGCAGGTTTAGGTCAAAATGCCAGTAACGTAGCTACTGCTTAATTCTGACCCGGGCCCTTAAGCAGACAGCGATTTACAAAACCACCAAAGTGAACAGTGGACCCGGAGCTCCATGTGCTTTTCCTGTTGGTGATTAAAACAGGGACAAAAAGGCAGGAAACTTTACAGTAACAAAAAGAAATATTTAGGCTCAGTGGATAGAGCATCGGCCTGCAGCCTACGGACTGAAGGGTCCCAGGTTCGATTCCGGTCAAGGGCATGTACCTTGGTTGCGGGCACATCCCCAGTAGGGGGAGTGCAGGAGGCAGCTGATCAATGTTTCTAACTCTCTATCCCTTTCCCTTCCTCTCTGTAAAAAATCAATAAAATATTTAAAAATTATATATATTTATATTTGCTTTGTAGCATTATTGGGTAGTTCCATTTCAGCGTAATCAGTAATCAAAACCATGTTTTGCTTATCCACACCCGTTGCTAATTTTAACTGCCTCGGGCCTTTTTCTCTTGCAGTTCTGAATCAGCCAGGGGGCCCCAAAACCCAAATTTTTATGAATGGTGCCTGCTCCCCATCTTTGTTGCCCACCCTGCCAGCCCCAATGCCCTTCCCCCTCCCGGTGGTTCCGGACTACAGGTGAGCCGCTCTTCAGAGGCAGCCTTCATTCCGTGGAGGCTGCCGTTTCTCTGGGTTTCCAAAATTAGCTCTTCATGAAGTGAGTGAGTGTGGAGATGGCTGTCTTTCATTTAGAGGTGGAACTTCATTATTATGCATTCCTGTTTATTTCTGTCCAAAATGGAAGTCACTATAAATATAAGAATTATAAAATTTAAATATATGTTATGTGTATGTGTGCATATGTATGAATGTATGTAGAAAAAGTATAAAGCAGAAAATTTTTAATATCTTGGGATACCACCTAGATCACCAGTTAAATCCTTAATGTCTTCCACTCTGTAATGTGTGTGCGCACACTTATACAGACGCTCATAGAATGGGCATCGTACCAGTAAATATAGGTCTGTATTTTAATGGTTGTGTAGCATTCACTTGTACGGATGTACCGTTGTATCAGCCCCCTGTCGTTGAATATCTAGGATTGTTTTACTTTTTGCTTTTGTAAACCACTGGCATTTGTTCCTACCGGTCAGCTCCTCCACGTACCTCTTCCGGCTGATGGCAGTTGTCGTCCACCATGGAGACATGCACTCCGGACACTTCGTGACTTACCGACGGTCCCCACCTTCGGCCAAGAACCCCCTCTCAACCAGCAACCAGTGGCTGTGGATCTCCGACGACACCGTCCGCAAGGCCAGCCTGCAGGAGGTCCTGTCCTCCAGCGCCTACCTGCTGTTCTATGAGCGCGTGCTTTCCAAGATGCACCAGAGCCGGGAGTACAAGTCTGAAGAGTGACTGTGCCGGCCCCAGAGCGAGACCTGATGGCACTGTCCACGCCGTCAGGAGAAAGACGAAGCCAGG
>NW_005881373.1:0-5827 GCF_000147115.1 Myotis lucifugus | reverse complement strand
CAATTACAATAATGCATGATAATTGGCTCTCCACACATGTGCCTGAGTAGGTGGGTCCAATGCCAAGTTCCCATGTGGATTTTATTGCCCTGTTTCTCTGTGAGCACACAGTTATACCCAGCTGAGGCCAAATAGGCTATTTTCAGTTCTTTTATTGAAAACTTTAGGAGAAAAAAATATCATTTCAAGTCAGGAGAGCAAGCATTAATATTATACACATATTTAGATAATAACTTTTTAGATCTGCATGGAGTTTTAGAGTATGCAAATTCACTTATTTATAGATACTATTCTATCTCCAGAGCATATTTGTGAGGTATAAGTAGGGCAGGTATTATATTATTTTTACCCTCATTTTATTGAAAAGAAACTAACTTTTATATAGGTTAAAATAGCTTTAGCAAAGTTTAGAGCTGGAAACAAAAGTGCCAGTGCCACTTTATAATTCTACCCACTGTATTAATTCAATGGAAACTTGCACAGTTTCTAAAATCTCAGTAATGCCAATTCCATGTTTTAGTGTCTACATTTTTATACAGGTTAATGCTCACAGGATAGCCTTGCTTGTCACCAGTTCCAGAAAAGAGACAAAAGATAACACACAGAACCCTAAAGTGTTGATTTATCTCCCATTAAATATTTATTACTTTAATCTATGAACCTGAGAGGGAAGTGGGAAGATGAAATCACTTGTCTCTTATCTTTGGAAGATGTGAGATCATTACTAAACCCTCACAAAAACATCAAGTAGTTCTTGAGATATTTCCCAAAGAACACTGGGAGACTCTGTGGCATTTTCCTCACCACCGCCCTCTGTGGAGAAGACTCGCCTCGTATCTGTTCTTATATGTATGTTTCTTCTTTTCTTTCCCTTTTCTTCACATTCCAATATGACTTTCATTTCTTTAAACAGCCTGTGTCCTTGAAACTCCAGTTAAGAGTTTACTTTTACGGCCCAGCTGCCTTCAGTCCACCAGTCAGTAGTTTTGTGTGGTGTTTTTTTTTTTTTTTTTTTGCGTGTTTTTTTATGCCAAGCAAAATTCAAAGGTGTCCCACATGACCACATCTTAGCCAATCTATTTTTCTGTCTACCTTATTTCTGGAATGATCAGAAAAGTCTGGCATGTAGCATCGCATACTTAAAATAGAGTTATAATATGGAAAATTTTCATTTTTATGTGAAATCTTTACATGCAGATAAACCGTAAAAGTGAATTTTATGCATCATGATTATTTTGAAGCAAGAGTATTATAGAAACTAAAAAAAGTCAGTTATAACTCTTTAATCCTCTTAATCAGAAATCAACTTGAGAATTACTGGGACGAGATCAATGGGAAGTGTGACTGCGGCCCTGGTACCCTCTGTGCCATTTGCCCTCAGGTGATTTTGTCACTTGGTTTTGTAGAATGAAGAACTTTCTCCTGCTGGTTCTCACTTGCTCTCTGATCCTTTAGGTGTAAATGTATATCCTCTGAAGATGTTTTGAATAGTACTACTATGCACTTGTCACCCTGAGGGCCCCATGACAGATACTGCATTAATCGGAAGGAAAAATACCCCCAAATCTCTCATATTGTGGGCTCTTTTAGAATTAAATTTTTCTCAAGGGTTTTAATCAACATCCTTCTTAGGATGGCAAAGTAAGCCTTCAGTCTGTCTTTGAAGAGTATCTATTTCTTCCACGTTGAAAAGAATCCCTATTCTGCAGGGAGTAGACCACAGTTCATACAATAGCTCCAGGTAAATAACTACAGAAAACCAACAACTATAAATCATAACTGTACAACGGTGCCATGTGTCGGTAAAACAACAGTTAATGTGGCAAATGTCCAAAACCCGAGAGCTGGAAAGGACTCGAGGAACTATCCTAACCAACTTCCATACTATGTACATGAAAGAAAACAGAGACACTAGAAACTAAGTGACTTACAACTTTGTTGTCTGTCTTGTTATTAGAAGAGCAGAATGTGAAAAAAGTGCTATTCAGTAGCAAAATCATGAGTTCTGGAGTTAGACAGACTTAGTGCAGCATTCTGACTGTGTGGCCTTTGCAGGTTACATAGTCTCTCTGAATTTTAGTGTCCTTTTGAGGTTAATAATATTCATATTATATTCATATTATATTTATGTGAGAATTCTATGTGATATAGATATATCACCTGCCACACATGACTGTTTAAGAAATAATATTTATTGTTATCTTGCATATATGTAAGTTCTTACATGGCAAAAGCATTTTATCTTTAAATTCCTGGTGAGATAAAGTATCTGAAGCACTTGGTTCATAACAGGTACCTAATAAATATTTCCTGAATATATCACAGAGAGATCCCTCACTTCGCATTACAAATTACACTTAAAACCATATATCGGGGATTGATGAGTCTGTAATGGGCAAGTAATATTGAATAATTTATCTCTTCATTTGCTTTCCAGGTGGTGTCCTAACCTGTGAATGTGTGAGTGTGTTTCATGCAAATCAATCTCTGTGTCTCATATTTCAGAATATTCACATTTTCTATTCTGTGAAAATATTTACAATAGCTAAGTACCAGACTTGTTTAATACCTTTCAGAGCAATCATACATTTATGATCTATCATATTTTTGAAAGAATACTAGTCTTGGAAAATTATATGATTCCGGTACAAAGAAGTTAAAAGAAAGTCACTTATAAAGATATATATCTTTGCATAACAATTTCCTAAGTATGATGGATATGAAACAGTTCCTCATTTTCTGAGATCAAAGCTAAGAAATAGGTCAGAAAAACCAATTAAGTAACAATCAGTGACTAACACTCTAGGTTTTAAAATATTTGTGGTAAGAAAACAATGAGGATGGTAGGGAATGAATGGTAACAGAGTAGTTTTTTAAAAAATATGGAATACTTCACGAATTTGCATGTCATCCTTACACAGGGGCCATGCTAATCTTCTCTGTATCATTCCAATGTTAGTATATGTGCTGCCAAAGTGAGCACAACAGAATAGTTTTAAAGCATCTTAAATATTTGTCACTTCCTAATGTTATTTTTAGGTATAATTAAATAATTTTATCCTGTAACCTATTCTGTGGTTTCCTTATGGATGCTAAATTAAATTTGATGATGTATCTAATAACAGAATAAGCAGAGAAGTCCTTATAAAATGAATAATAAATGGTTGAAAAAGAATTTTAAATTATTTCTCCCCCCCCATTACTTTAAACAATAAAGAGTTAAAAAAAGAGAAGTGGATTGTTGAATCTTAGAACTGAGACTATTATTGGAGAAATTGGGGTGTCCTCTTTCCCACTGGGTGCTGGGGGTGGGATATGTACGATATCTCTAAATAAATAATTTTCTGAGAAAAAATTAAAGCTTGCTAACCTTAATATTAAAAAAATAGAATTTTAAATCATTCTACTTACAAAATTAGAACATATGCCCTTTAAAATAATTTGCTGAGGTGTGTCAGGAGTGGGTAGAAAATTGGTTATTGATAGTAAACTTGTCACATTTGTCTACCATTCTTTTGCTTCAAACCCTGGGAAATGATGGAGACAATATTTTTTAATCCACTCACAAACATCACCAAAAAGAGAGAAAAGACAACCATCAGCAGAAAAAAAAAAATTAATTTGAGAGATCTCTGAGAGATGTGAAGCAAAAAGTATCAGATTGAAATAGAAATAATGAGGGTAAATCACAGCCCCAAAGCTGATTGCCAGAGAGATGAGAATGGGGCTGGGCTTGTTGAGTTAATAGAGGCAGGAAATTCCCAGGCTGGTCAATTGGGGCGCTACCTATGCAGTGCCTGAGGGGTTCAACATAACCAAGGTTGCCCTCAGCATAAAGTAGAGATTACAGCTGAAAATGAGAGGCCCCAGGTGGCTAGTGCTATCTTGAAGGCAGGGTCCTGGTAGACTGACTGGCAGCAAGACTCAGTCGGCTTCCCTAAATCAGATCTTATAATCAGACCTGTATCCTCAGGGATGCAACCAGACATTTGCAAACATAAATATGAGCAGAGAACCAAGGATAACTGAACAGCTCCTAAAATTCAATACCATCAAAACAAAAGAAAGACAACACTCAACTATAAAGAGACTACCTTAGAAAACATGTATAAAAGAGCTAACAAAAGGCGATAGTAAATGAGAATATTATCTTTATACAAATTAGAGTACTACATGCACTAAAAATACATGAATTGACAAATAACAGAGATCTTAGAAATGTAAATCATAAATATTTTTAAAAAACTGCAGTGGGTTGGCTGAATATTACATACTATGTGTCATATCTTATATCTGTGATATAAGAGGAGTAGTGAGTGTATTAATAAACTGGAAGATGAAAGGGGAAGAAATCTCCCAAACATAACATCCATGAACAATGAGATCAAAAGCACAGGAAAAAAGGTAAGAGACTTGGGAATAATTCTACAAGTTCCAGCATCTGTTTTATTGGATTATATATATAAAAAAGGGTAATGGATGTAAAGTAAATAATTTAATTACCATATCATAGCTTAGGAGTCCTATGTCTTTGAGTGAAAAGGAGCCTGTGAGTGCCAGGAAGAGTGATTGAAGAGACTTGACTCACAAATTGCTGATACTCCAGAAAGCAAGGATAAATATGAACTCCTATGGCAGGGGTTCTCAACCTGTGGGTTGCGACCCTTTGGGGGTCGAACAACCCTTTCACAGGCGTCACCTAAGACCATCGGAAAACACATATATAATTACATATTGTTTTTCTGATTAATCACTATGCTTTAATTATGTTCAATTTGTAACAATGAAATTGGGGGTCACCACAACATGAGGAACTGTATTAAAGGGGCGCGGCATTAGGAAGGTTGAGAACCACTGTACTATGGGCTTCTAGGCAGAGCAGACAGGTGACTTAAAAGGAAGAGAAAGAGAATCAATATTAAATTGATTCTTCAAGAGCCCTGAATATAATGGAGGAATATACTCAAAATTCAGATGGAAACTGTTTTTGAATCTTTAATTTTATGCCTCCCTAACCTAGTCTTTTTCTTGAAAGAGGCATAGGTTTGTACCCTGGCAAAACAAGACATGTCTCTAAGGAAAAGAAAATTGACTATGAAAAATAGTGATGAATAAAGTAACAGGTTAAACACAGAAAATTGTAATTGATGTACAATGTAAAAATATAATAATACTGAACTGAGATCCCAGATTATCTAAATCTGGTCAAACAAGAATGGGGAGTGAGGAAGGCTGTAGAAAGGAAGTTAAAAACATGTTCATGTTCTTATCTTAATTGGGGAAGGTTACAGATACTGACAGATCAGCTAAAGATACTAGAACTCCTATAGGGCTAGAAATAAGATTCTTGAACAACATTAGGAAAAAAAATGAAAACAATATAAGAAAATATAAATAAAATTATGATTTCAAACATGAGTTATCACAATACATTCAAATGGATAAAATCCCCTGCTTATATTGTAGAGACTCCTGCATCATGTGAAATAAGAAAAATTGAAACAAAAGAATGCCCGCTTGCAACAAACATATCTAAAACTAAATGACACAGAGAGTTATTGCAATAAGTGGATTTAAAAATATATACCAGACTAATAAGAAGAAAGGAAGTAAAGAAACATTAATATAAGGTAAAATAGAATTCATGGCAAATAATATTAAACAGGACTAAAAGAGATATTTCAATATAGATAAAAAGGTTCAATCCAAAAAGATATAAAAATCATAAACATAAAACAGAGCTTTTCAAATATGTAAAGCAAAAATAATAATTGTACAGAGTCAAACATCATGTTGAGAGACTTTAATACATGTATCTCAGAAATCT
>NW_005881372.1:0-5828 GCF_000147115.1 Myotis lucifugus | reverse complement strand
TATGCAATTAACCCAACAAAGATGGCAGTTAATTTGCATACACACGGCACGGAGCGAAGATGACTGAAGATGGTGGTGGCCACGCAGCTGGAGCAAGCAGGAGGCTTAGGTTGCTCCCGGCAACGGAGGAAGCCAAGCTTCCCACTGGCCCTGGACTCTGCTCAAGGAGGGGCTGGGGGCCTGGGCTCCGCTTAAGAAGCTGGAAAAAAAAGGAGGGGTTGGGAGCAGCCGGAGCGGAGAAGCCAAGCCTCGCTGCTGCGGCCGAACCAAAGGCCTGGGTCCCAGGTGCTGGAGGAGAACCAGTGCCGGCAGCCAGGGGAAGGAAGGCGTATTGCGTGAATCTTTGTGCAATATAGTTGAATATAAGAAGAGAAGAATCAAAGGTGACTTCAAGGTTTGTGACCTAGCCATTTATTGAGATGGGGAAGACTGTGAGAGGAGCAGGTTTGGAATGGGGTGAAAAGTAGAAGCTTCATTGGAAACATTAAATTGCAAATGCTTCGTAGATGTCTGATTGAAGATGTAAAGGAGGCAATTGGGTGTAAGAGTCTGAAGTTGTGAAAATACGTTCCATTTCCTAAGTTCAGATGACCAACTGCTCATGATACTAAAAGAATGTGCATATCTCTTTAGATAGCACTGTTGGAAACTTCTGTTTGAGAGTGGATGTGGAGTGAGAAAGCCACAACTAGTTCCAAACAACCTCAAAAAGGGCAAAAGATACCTATTGGAGACCATAGATCAGCAGCCTTGATGACAACTTCAGCCACCATTTCTAAAATAGAGCATTAAAAAGATGAGCTTTCATATATTTACCAAAAGTTGTAATAATTTAGAGGTAACATGGATTCCCAAAGAACAAGTTGGACCATACTAGCTTCATTTCTATTTTTGAAAGCATTCTAGGCACAGAGGTTTAGGAAATTCTGTCTTGGTATATCCCAATTTTTATGACAAGATGAAGAAATATAGGCCAGGATATAGAATTATCATGTAGCTTTCTAACTGGCTAAACAAGAGCAAAGAAGGGTCAACCCTTGGGTTATTTTTTTGCTGCCAAACAAGTTTTTACAGATCTAGGCCCTTTGCTAGTTGTAATTTTTTTAAAAATATATTTTATTGATTTTTTACAGAGAGGAAGGGAGAGAGATAGAGAGTTAGAAACATCGATGAAAGAGAAACATCGATCAGCTGCCTCCTGCACATCTCCCACTGGGGATGTGCCCGCAACCCAGGTACATGCCCTTGACCTGAATCGAACCCGGGACCCTTCAGTCTGCAGGCCGACGCTCTATCCACTGAGCCAAACCGGTTTTGGCTAGTTATAATTTTTAATCAACAACTTAACTGAAAAGTTAGAAAGCTTATTATCAGATTTGAAGATGACACAACCTGGGGAGAAATAGCTAATATATTGAATTATAAAGTGCAAGTTTTAAAGAAGGAGAAACCAAAACTCACAATTTTAAAATTAATAGGGATGAATGCAAAATATCCTATTTCACAGGTTGTGAGAGATCTCCCTTCACAGCAGTGAACAGTATCAACAATTTTTGATAAAGAGGCTTATTTTTCATTGTCATTTGTGGCATGACGTTAAGAGTTCAGGCTTTGGAGCCATTTGCCTAGGTTAGAATCCTGGCTCTGCCACTTACTAGGTGTGTGATCTAGGGTATGTTTCTTAAAATCTGTGTTTTATTTTCCTTACCTGGAGGATGAGGATGATATTAGTTACAACTAATATTGTTGGCATTTTTATAAGAATTAAACTCATGTAAGGTACTTAGGACAATGCCTGGGACATAGTTAGTACTCAATTAATAACTATTATAACAGATTCAACAATGTGATCTGGTTGCTAGAAAGGTAAGACTGAGTACAATTATAGAAGTGAGCTATCAAGATCAAGGGAAGCTCATGGCCCACTGTGTTCTTTACTGCTGGGATTTTATTCAGTCCTGGGTGTCCCTAATTAAGAAAAGTGTCTCCAACCTATGGGAAATTGAGTGCTGAAGGTGGTGAAGAGTATAGACTCATGCCAAATGAAGAAAAATTGAATGGACTGGGATAGAGAGAATGAGTTCTTTTGGAAAAAGACTCAGGAGATGAAATAAAGCTTCCTTGAAACATCTGAAGGGCTGTCATGTGGAAAAGAAATTAGACAGAGTCCCTGTTGCTCTGGAGACAGAACCAGAAGCAAAGAGTAGGAATAAAAGGTAGGGTGCAAACGTGTTTTAACTTTCTGTTACTTGCAGAGAGAGGGCAGAAGCCCGGTCTAGTTCTGCCTCTAAATTACTGTAAGATATCAAATTTCTCCACTCTACAAGCCCCAGTTTCATAAACTGTGAAATCAGGGTTTGGAGAATTATGTGCTCTAAAGTGGAAACTAAGATTGGTCTATTAATGGGTTATCTTCCTAGACAGTGGGTTTCCTATTGTTACCATCGTAACTAGCTAGTTTATTAATATTAATAATAGGAAGAAAGCAAAGGGAAGACCAGACATGATAAGCATGGTCATCTGGACAGCTTCACCAGGAAGCTACAATTTCACAGCCCCCAGGGAACCACCAGTGTATTCTCTGCAAATCACTGGGGAAAGGGGTCCAATAAAGGGGAAGATGGGTGCATGTGCAATGAAGTTGGAGTGATGTAGGGAAGTTGCTTGCCTGTCAGTCTAACCTGGAAAAAAAGATAATTGGCTAGGGTGTGGAAACACTACAAGCACGTGAAATCTTAAAGGCTTAATTGATTAAGTTCCTAATTATAACTCATACAAAGAGCTCTTGCTCTCTTGTTTGCTCTTTCACTTCTATTTCTTGCTTGCTCCATGACCTGCACTCGCCCGTCATGTGGCCATGGGCCATGCGGACCCCACATGCAATGGACTGCAGCTGGGAACACAAGCTAAGCTAACCAGATGCTGAACTGGATTGTGCTTTAATATGGAGCTAAAACTCTGGGCAGTGACTTTAATCCTAGCTCTATTAAAGATACAGTTGAACTTTTCCCATGGCTAGAGGGAAGGAGATGGGACCTTGGAGAGGAACTCCCCTAATGTCATATCATCAATAAAGCTTTCCATTATACCTCATCCTCCTGTGGGGGGCCTCAGGAAATTCTTGTTCCTGTGGCACCCCAAGAACTTCACTTCCACCAATAACAGGTGGGGATACAGTGGGCACCCCACTGATAACACTATCACTGGAAATGTCTAAATTGAGACATATTAGAGTAGACATTATTGTATTTGATAAGAATTTATGCGATCTAAATGGTATCAAAGATCTCTTTTAATTCTAAGATTCTAGGAAAAAATTGCTTATTTATTTATTTACTTATTTATTTTAAATTTATTTTTGTAAAAATAGAAAATGCTTTATTTCCAGGAATTACAAAAGCTGATGAAATACAGGATGAAGGGAGTGCTGCTGTAATCTGGTGTAGCAGAAGGAATGGCCACCTAGTTTCGCTTTCCAACTACAAACACCATGGGGATCTTGTGGTTTAAGGTAAGGCATGATGAGGGCCAATATTCAGTAAAATAAGGCTGACTTGAACACAAGCACTGTGATGCCATGACAGTCCATCTAATAACCCAGATGGCTACCAAGTGACTAAAGGGCAGGTAGCCTATACAGTGGATACTCTGCACCAAGGGTGGGGAACCTTGGGCCATTTGGATATTTATAACATCATTCACGAGCCATACAAAATGATCAACTTAAAACTTAGCCAGCTATATTTGGTAAAATATTTAATTAATTCTCCCCTAATGCCTTGGTAGGGCCAGACCAAATGATTTCGAGGGCCTGGACCGGACGTTCCCCACTGCTGCAAGGGATAAATAAATCATGTACCAGGTAGGATGGATTGGGATGGCATACAGTTTAAAACTTATGAACTTTCTATTCCTGGAATTTTCCATTTGAATTTTCAGATCTTGGTTGACTGTGGGTAACCACAGAAAGTGATACTGTGGATCAGCAGGGACTGCTGTACTGTGAAATGCTCAGATCTTTATGTTCATTAGTTTTGACAACTGCATATCAAGATAAAATATTTTCATCAGCCCATTATGTTCCCACATGCCCCCAGTCAATTCCCATAGTTACCCTTCAACTACAGATTGGCTTTGTATCACCATACCTTAGTTCTATCTATTCTAGAATTTCTTATGAGTGGAATCATGTATGTGCTCTTTTGTACTTTGTTTCTTTTATTGAATATAATATTTTAGAGATTCATTTATGTTGTGTGCACCAGTAGTTCATTTGTTTTTATTGCTGAGTAGTTAGTATTCCACTCTTTGAATACACCACAGTTTTAAAAAACTCTCTTTCCCTGTGATGCACATCTGGATTGTCTCCAGATTTTGGTATTCTGAATAAAATTTTTATGCGAATTCTTATATAAAGCTTTCTATAAACAGACATTTCTATAAACATACATTTTCATTTCTTTTGGGAAAATATCTGTGAATCGAATTTCTGGGTCATAGGTCAGATGTATGTGTAACTTTGTAAGAAATTGCTAAACATTTTTCAAAGTAGTTGTACCATTATATATTCCACCAGAAAAAGTGAAACTTTGAGTTGTTCCACATCCTTTCCAACATTTGGTGTGAGAGTGTGTATGTGTGTGTGTGTGTGTATCTCAGTGTATTTTACTATGTAGGAACCTGATGACTAATGATGTTGACTACTTTTACATGTGCTTATTGGCCATTTGTATAACTTCTTTGTGAGCTGTCTGTTCAAATCCTATGTCCATTTGAAAAATTGAGTTCTTTGTCTTTTTATTATTGATTTATAGGATTTCTTGGTCTGGACATATTTGTTAGATATGTGTATTGTGAATATTTTTTTCCCAGTCTGTGACTTGCCTTTTTACTTTCTTGATAGTGTCTTTTCAGCGGTTCTCAACCTGTGGGTCATGCCCCCTGAAAATACATCCTGCATATCAGATATTTACATTACGATTCATAGCAGTAGCAAAAGTACAGTTATGAAGTAGCAACGAAAATAATTTATGGTTGGGGGGTCACCACAACATGAGGAACTGTATTAAAGGGTTGCGGGATTAGGAAGGTTGAGAACCACTGCTTTAGATGAACAGACACTTTGTAGTTTGATGTATTAAAATTTATCAATGTTTTCCTCTTACGGTTCATGCTTTCTCTGTCCTTTTGGAAAAGTTTTTGCCTACTGCAAGGTTGTAAAGATTTTCTCCTAAGTTTTCCCCCTAACTTTATTATTATATTGTTTTACCTTTACATTTAATTCTCAAATTGATTTTTGTGTATGATGTGAGGGAAGAATGAAGATGTCTTCTCTTCTCTTCTCTTCTCTTCTCTTCTCTTCTCTTCTCTTCTCTTCTCTTCTCTTCTCTTCTCTTCTCTTCTCTTCTCTTCTCTTCTCTTCCCTTCCCTTCCCTCCCCTCCCTTCCCCTCCCCTCCCCTCCCCTCCCCCCTTCCCTCCCCTTTCTTCTCCTATCCTCCCTCTTTCGGTATGGAGATCCAGTTATTCTAACCCAGTTGTTGAAGAAATTTCGCTTTTTTCACTGAATTGCTTTGGCGCCTTATCAAAAGTCATTTGACTGTATGTGTATAGGTTTCTTTCTGGACTCTATTCTGTTTCTAGTCCTGTTTTCTAAGTGTTGTAATGGTTTTAAAATAGAAATGGATTAAGATTCTTAGGTATACAGAGGTTTATGAATTAGTGTAGAAGTCTCACAATAAGCATTTTCACCACTTGAAGACTTTTTTGTGTGTGTTCAGTGAGTACAAGATGACTTATTTGATTCTCATGTGAGTACTCCAGGGGAGGT
>NW_005881371.1:0-5828 GCF_000147115.1 Myotis lucifugus | reverse complement strand
GGAGGAGGGACTCGGGGCCCGGGGCTCCTGGGTTTTTAGGGAGAGGGGGCTGGGGCACCTGAGACCTCTGGGTCTGAGGGAGGGAGGGGCTGGGGGCCCTGGACCTCTGGTCTGAGGGAGGAGGGGTTGGACCTGGACTCCCGGGTCTGATGGAAAGACTCCCTGGTCTGGCCCCTCATCCCCCAGGGCTCGTTCCCTGCGAGTTACCGGTGGCGCGGGGACCCCCAGGACGGGGTGCAGTTCCCCCTGGACTACAACTACTCGGCCTTCCTCCTGGTGGACGATGGCACCCACGGCCGCCTGGGCGGCGAGAACCGCTTCCGCCTGCGCTTCGAGTCCTACATCGCCCAGCAGAAGACGGGCGTGGGAGGTGCGTGGCATCTCCGCTGGTGGCCCAGGTCCCGGCTCGGAGCCCAGCGGTCTGATCTGGTCAGGGTTTGGGGTTTGGGGCGAGGAGGTTTCTATGGTCAAGGCCTTCCCGGCATTTGCTGTATTTTAAAAAAACCTTTATCTGAAATGGGAAATGCACAGGAGTGGACAGCTCACCGAATTTTTTTAAAAAATATATTTTATTGATTTTTTACAGAGAGGAAGGGAGAGGGATAGAGAGTTAGAAACATCGATGAGAGAGAAACATTGATCAGCTGCCTCCTGCTGGGTATGTGCCCGCAACCAAGGTACATGCCGTTGACTGGAATTGAACCTGGGACCCTTCAGTCCGCAGGCCGACGCTCTATCCACTGAGCCAAACTGGTTAGGGCTCTTTTTTTTTTTTAAATATATTTTTTAATTCATTTCAGAGAGGAAGGGAGCGGAAGAGAGAGATAGAAACATCAATGATGAGGGAGAATCATTGATTGGCTGCCTCCTGCACGTTGGACCGAGCCAGCAACCCACGCATGTGCCCTTGACTGGAATCGAACCTGGGACCCTTCAGTCTACAGGCGGATGCTCTATCCACTGAGCCAAACCGGCCAGGGCCCGACATCATTTCTGTGGGCTTCATCCGTATCATTGCCTGAGTTGTAGTTTGTAAATAACCCACGAGTAAAAGAAAAACAAAACAAAACACGTTTTGAATATACGACATACCGATGCTTTTGAGATGCAGCTAATGCAGTACTTAGAGGAAAATGTGTAGATTTAGTGCATAATGTCCAAAAGGAGATGAAAGGCTGAAAGTGGTTGATTTAAGCCTCCAATTTGAAAAACTTGAGAGCCCTGGCTGGTGTGGCTCAGTTGGTTAGGCACCAAAAGATTTGATTCCGGTCAGGGCACTTGTCTGGGTTTCAAGCTCCTCTCTGGTAGGGGTGTGCAGGAGGCAGCCGATCGGTGTTCTGCTCTCACATCAATGTTTCTCTCTCTCTCCCCATCTCCCTTCCTCTCTCTCTAAAAATGAATAAAAATAGCCCTAGCCAGTTTGGCTCAGTGGATAGAGCGTCGGCCTGTGGACTGAAAGGTCCTGGGTTCGATTCCAGTCAAGGGCACATGCCTGGGGTTGCGGGCTCGATCCCCAGTGGGAGGCGTGCAGGAGGCAACCGATCAATGATTCTTTCTCATCATTGATGTTTCTATCTCTCTCTGCCTCTCCCTTCTCCTCTGAAATCAATAAAAATATATTTAAAAAATAAATAAATAAAAAGCAATAAAAATAAAAAAAGAACCCTAGAAACAAAACAACAAATCAAATCTAGGGAATGTAGAAGCAAGAAAATAAAACAGAAAAGGCAGAAATGGATGAACTAGGTACATGTATAGCGAAGAATATCAACTAAAACAAAAGTGGGTTTTTTTTGCAAAAATTTCTGTTCAATTTTTAAACTTTACTTCGCTTTCTGGATACATTAATCCTATTTTTTTTTAATGTTCATACAGTAAAACTTGTTTTTCGGGGTGTGCAGCTCTATGGTTATAGATTCATGCGACCATTTCCACAATCAGGACACAGTATGGGCCTTTTACCTTGAAGGCATCCATTTCTTTTGTACCCCAGCCCCTAGCAACCACTGATCTCTTCACCATCACTCTCATCTTCTCTTTTCCAGAAGGCCATATAAATGGAATAATAAAATGCATAACCTTTTGGAACTGGCTTTTCATGCAACATAATATATTATGGCAGTTTTAACGTTCACCCTTTGGAACAAATCAGCTCATACCAATGTATATAAAGAAACAGTTAATTATCTTCCTTACCGAGCTCCAACCCCTCTATTGGGGTAATTAGTCTTACACAATTTAGACTTTATCCCTTTATACCTTTATCTATGCTTATAAAATTCTATGCAATTATATTTCCAGCTATATGGTGTTTCTTTCTTATGTTATACATATTACACTTTCTTAGGTCCGAACTTCTTTTTTTGGGGGAAGTGGGGGGAGGGTCCCAACTTCTTCACCTTGCTCCCACTTCTAATAAATAGTTGATGATATTCCTTAGTTATGGGTGTATCATCTGTTGTTTGTGTTTCTGAGTTGATGGATACGTAATGCTTTACCAGTGCTTGGCACTATAAGGAATGCTGAATAAATATCTTTGTGTGGACATGCAGAATTACATTACAGGTGTTGTAAATTCGATACAGTAGATTCCCCGAGTGATATTGCTGTGGGTGTATATTAATAGGTAAACTAGATAATTTTTCTAAAAACTTGTAGCAATTTTCACTCCCATTGAGAATGTGTGAGAATGTCCTTTTCCATTCAGTCTCAACCAGCTCTGGATACTCTTGCTTTAATTATTTTATTTTTTTCCAATTTGATGGGTAAAAAGTAACATCTCATTTTTAATTTGATTTTTTTAAATTAATCTAATAATATTCAGAGATGTAAACATATTTTGTTGGCCAATCAGATTTCCTCAGTTATGAATTGCCTATTCATATTCTGTGTACATTTTGTTGTTGTTGTTGCCAATCCTCATCCAAGGATATTTTTCCCTTTAATTTTTAGAGAGAGTGGAAGGAAGGGAGAGAAGAGAGAGAGAGAGAGAGAGAGAGAGAGAGAGAGAGAGAGAAACATCAATGTGAGAGAGACACATCTATTGGTTGCCTCCTGCATGCACTCCTACCTGATTGAACCTGCAACCCAGGTACGTGCCCTTAACCAGGAATTGAACCTGTGACCCTTTGGTGCACAGGCTGATGCTCTAACCAATGAGCAACACCAGCCAGCATATTTTAAAATTGGATTCTTTCTTTCTTGTCTTTTTATAGGCTTTTTTTGTATCCTGTCAATAATAACCCTTTGAATATTAGATGTAAACTTTAAAAAAATATTTGTTTTTTATTTATTTCAGAGAGGAAAGGAGAGGGAGAGAGAGAGAGAAACATCAGTGATGAGAGAGAATCATTGATTGGCTGCCTCCTGCATGCTCCCTACTGGGGATCCAGCCTGCAACTCAGTATGTGCGGTGACCAGGAACTGAACCATGACCTCCTTGTTCATAGGGCTCAAAAATTTCTTAACTCTGACATTTATTCTTCCATGTGAATTTTAAAATTATCGTGTTCCATTAAAAAAAAAACAAAAAACAAAAAGGATCCTGGCTGGTGTGGCTCAGCGGTTGAGCATTGACCCAGGAACCAAGAGGTCATCGGTTCGATTTCCAGTCAGGGCACATGCCCAGGTTACAGGCTTGATCCCCAGTGGGGGTCGTGCAGGAGGCAGCCAATCGATAATTTCCTCTCTCATTGATGTTTCTATCTCTCTATCCCTCTCACTTCCTCTCTCTCTAAAAATCAATAAAAAATATATTAAAGAATAAAATAAAGGAAAACACTTCCAAATTCCTCCTACCCTCCTTCTTTCCCCAAACTGCATTTAATTCCTTTGTTACTCTATGACAGGTTAACATGGCACTAGTTTTTCCATTTATTCAGGCCTTGTCCTTACATAATTTTTTGTCAATTTCTTCATAAAGGTCTAGTATTTTTCTGGATGAATTAATTCCCAGGTATTCTATACTTTTAAAAAAATCAAAACATGAATAAGAGACATGTTTTGAGAAAAGTTTTTTTTTATTTTTTTTTTAAATATATTTTATTGATTTTTTACAGAGAGGAAGGGAGAGGGATAGAGAGTTAGAATCACCGATGAGAGAGAAACATCGATCAGCTGCCTCCTGCACATCTCCTACTGGGGATGTGCCCGCAACCAAGGTACATGCCCTTGACCGGAATCGAACCTGGGACCTTTCAGTCCACAGGCCAACGCTCTATCCACTGAGCCAAACCGGTTTCGGCTGAGAAAAGTTTTTGATTTTTATTTATTTTTCTCATATCAATTCTCTTACCAAATTCTCTTATTAATATTTACTTATTTTGAAGGGAGTCTCTACAACTGTCTGAGACTATAAATCATATTTTCCTCCAAATAAATTCCTTGTCTCTTCCAGCTTAAAAAAAAACAAATGATTTTCATTATTTTATTCTTTGACACCATTATGCCCGGATGAGTGTGAATAATAATAATGCGGCCTCATTTCTTACTTTAATGGGAACAGATCTTGTGTGACTTTAATATGTGGCTTTGGTAGATATCTTTATGATGTTTGGATAGTCCTTTCTTTTCCTTATTTCCTTCATTTCCTGTTTGGACCTTCATCTTCTCCTGGCTCCTGATCTTCAGCAACCACAGAATTGCCGCTGACAAACACCGGCGTCGCTCAGGAAGCCAGGAGTCCGGGCCCCAGCCCCTCCTTCCTTGGGGAGTTGAGCATTACTGTCTTCCAAACCTGGCCCCTCCCAAGGTGCTCAAAGACAGGACAATTCCCATGAGCCTCAGGGACAGAGGACTGGGCAGAAGCCAACCTTTGCCGCAGGGACTCCTGGCAAATGTGGTCCACCGTCCCTGGCAAAGGCGGATGGCGGTGACCACCTGGCTCTCTGCTCTCCGCAGGGACTGGCATTGACATCCCTGTCCTCCTCCTCCTGATTGATGGGAATGAGAAGATGTTGAAGGTACAGTCAAGGGCCCAGACGCCTGGGTGTAAGGGGCTGGGGACGCGGGCCCTGGGTTTCAGGGGAGGAGGGAGCGGGGGACCGGTACTTCAGGTGGGGTGAATCCCTTCATCCCTTCCTTCCCTGACCTAACTCCCCCCTTTATTTTGTAGCGGATAGAGAACGCCACCCAGGCCCAGCTCCCCTGCCTCCTGGTGGCCGGGTCCGGGGGCGCTGCGGACTGCCTGGCGGAGATCCTGGAAGACACTCTGGCTCCAGGGAGTGGAGGGGGCAGGCGAGGGGATGCCCGAGATCGGATTAGGCGTTTCTTCCCCAAAGGGGACCCCGAAGTCCTGCAGGCCCAGGTATGACATTGAGGGTCCGGCTCTGGATCCTGAGATGGAAGGGAGCTGGGGGCCTGAGCTCCTGGGACTGGAGGGAAGAGGGTGCTTGCTGAGGGCGTGGAGTCCTGGATCCAAGGGAAGAGGGTGGTAGGGACCCAGACTCGTGGATTTGAGGGAGGAGAGGCCTGGGGGCCTGGACCCCCGAGTTCTGGGAGTAGAGGGAGCTGGGCGCCTGGAATACCAGGTCCGGAGGCCCCCTGTGTCTCTGTGGCCGGGGCCCCGGTGGAGCGGGCTGGCGATGCGGAATTTGGTGTTCTGCAGGTGGAGCGGATCATGACCCGGAAGGAGCTGCTGACAGTCTATTCCTCTGAGGACGGCCCTGAGGAATTCGAGACCATTGTTTTGAGGGCTCTTGTCAAGGGTAAGACTTGAACCCCCAAATTCCTCCATTCTCTCTGCTCAACTTTGGACAGTTTTCCTGGCCTGGGTGCTTATTCATTCCCTCTCCGAATAAGGCTGTGCCTCTCTTCACCTCTTTCTTTGT
>NW_005881370.1:0-5828 GCF_000147115.1 Myotis lucifugus | reverse complement strand
AGTGGGTTTATATTATTATAATGATACCTGAAGTTGTTTTTATAAAACTCTTACAAATCTAAAGTAAGGAATTCAAGCAGACTGAAGTGTTCAGACCTGTCTTTTCTCTATTTTACCCCAGTAATGCACAAGGGCCTTTTACCATTATGGTTGGATGTGGGCCCAGACTACTATAGATATGGCTTATTCGTATGAAATAATCAAAATCTGACTTTATTAAAGTAAACATATATTCTTAAAATATATACTTTACAAATTGTGAGCAGGCTAAGCTTGTCAATGTTCTTCAGATTAGAAGTTCAATTTCAATAAACTGAATGAACATGAGTGAAAACAATTTGTCTCTTATGATATCAGGACTGATGCAGAGGAGCCCAGGGGACTTGCTTGGGAAGCTGTGGGCCCAATTAGTAGTATGACCTGGGAATTACTGTAGGGCCAATAAGTACGTTTGTGCGTAGGTATGTTGGCAATGTAGAGCCTCTGGACAAAGTTTTAGAGAGTGCATCTTTGTCATAGAGCTCCAGGTCCCATCAGTGAGTTGGTCACACTTCTTTGATATGTCTCCTGGGAAATCCCTCTTCCTCTATCTGTACTTCCATTTTCAGGATGCATGATCACCCTATACCAGCGTCTTAGCCGCCAAGGAAGCAGCACTTCTTTCCTACTAATAACTCTTCCCCACCTTTTATTAAAGTAGTTTCTTCCCTTTCAAATATGTTTTCATTGATTTTAGAGATAGAGGAAGAGAGAGAGAGGGAGAGAAACACCGATAAGCTGCCTCATATACTCCCTACACTGGGGAGTGAGCCGCAACCATGGCATGTGCCCTGACTGGGAATCAAACAAGCAACCTTTTGGTGGATGGGATGACACTCAACCAACTGAGCCACACCAGCCAGGGCTAAAGTAGTTTCTTAATGTCTGAAAGGAAACTCGTTTGGAAGAGGACCTCCCATGATCACGCACAGTATTTTCAAAGGCCCACACCTGGGTATTTTCTATAAGCGTGATTTTTTTTCTAGCATCAACTCTCACTCACCCAGTTTGCTTGGCTCCTCTCCTATTAAGCAAATGGAGAATCATAATGAAAAAGTTTGAGAGGAAGCACCTCAGGCTTCTGTTCTCTCTCCCTTCTGCTTCTCCTTTTTATGTGCCTCCACCTTCCAGCCACCTTCTCCATCCTTCTGTTCTGTTTATAATCCAAAGTAGATTCCATCAATCTTGTTTCATTAGTACTCCTTGCCCTCAACCTCACCTCACTGCTCTTGCAAATCCTTTGACAACCACATGTAACCTGGTTTCCTGGGAGATAACCTTGATTATTTCTTGAAAACTTCAGTTACCCACACTTACACAGTGACTACCATTCTCATGTCTTATAGACTTTATATTCATTGGCTCCAAAAAAGCAAATAGCAAGTCAAAGTGTCTTTTCCTTACTATACTTAACACACTCATGATTGTAGTTAAAAGTGTTTAGAAATAGCTATAGCCTTGTTCTAATACCCTTTTCTTTCTACTAATCATATAAAAAGATCAGAAATATAGTCATCATTTGTTTTTAATTTTTTTGCAGACAGCCAATTTTTCTTCTTTTAAAAAATCCTCACCTAACGATAAGCTTCCACCAATTTTAGAGAGAGAGGAAGGGAGAGGGGAACACAGAGAGAGAAACATCAATGTGAGAGAGAAACATTGACTGGTTGCCTCCTGTACATGCCCCAACTGGAGATAGAACCTGCAACCTGGGTATGTGCCCTGATCAGGAATGGAACCTGTAACCCTTCAGAGCACAGGTTGACACTCGAACCAAATGAGCCACTCCAGCCAGGGCCAATTTTCCTTCTTTACGTCATTACTCTGTGAGGAACTTTGATTCTGCTCATGATCCTGTTGTTGTTTTTTTTGTTTGCTTGTTTAATGAATTTGCTTTAATGGATTAGAACTTCTCTTTGTGCTAATTCTAGTTTTATTGCAATGTAGTGTCTGAAGATTTTCTAAGGGTACTCCTCCTTAACAAGATTATTGGGGTTCAGAGTTAATGTTCAGTTACATTTTACTCTTATTGGTTCTATTATTACAAATCAGTAACCTTATTCCACCTGCTGTTTAGAAAACACCATCGTTATGGAAGTTGGGAGGGGGAAGTTCTTATGATTAATTAGCTAATATTTTGTGTTATATGAAAATTTTCCAATCCTCAGCTTGAGGATAGAAAGTCAGATAATAGCATAGTATCTGAGATATGATAGGAACTCAGTAATACTTGTTGAATTGTGATTAGATATTCTCACATGTTCACTGTGTTATCTTTACTGATCAGAATAGGGATGCCTTGTCTTTAATTTGAAAGATGGGTTCGTATCAAATAGCGGTTATATGAGAAAAAATACAGTAAACAGGTGATCTTTTCAATTATGTAGCACTGGTCAGAAGAGCTAAGAGAGTCTCTTAGCCTGATTCCCAGAAAGCAGAGCCAAAGCAAAGGGCTACGATGGTGCTATTATTTTATATGGAGGACAATTCCAGGGAGGAGGAGTGAGGAACTAAAGGAGTAATTCACAGAAGAAGTGGAGCCAAATGGGGCTGTGGTATTGAACTGACTGCAGTACCACACTCTGGAGATGCCTATAAATCACATCTCTGGACCATTCCTGGGTAGAGAAGAGAGAAAACAGAAACAATTTATCCATCCGCCGTTGACATAATGGTTCCCATGCTTACAGGTCTTGCATGCAGGGTTTGGGAACGGAGCAGAATCCTGAGCTACTGTTAGTACGGCAGACCTGGGATGGGAAGCCAGAGATACATGGATGGGGTGGAAGATGGGGCATCATCCTGTTGCATCTGGTAAATTTGCTGAGAACACATGGAGAGCTGGAACAAGGATGCCAAGAGGATCTGAGGAGAAGTATAATTGGTGTCTGATGCAAAAGGTCTTCATTTCCTTCTGCAAACATATGCCATCTGAACATACCCTCTAGGATGTGAGACCTTGTGAGCATACTCCCTACACTGCAGACGACTTCCTTCTTATTTGACTTATTTCCCCATTGGATGTGGCTGATGGGATTTCCGCTAACAAAGACAGATGCCTGGAGGACATTCTAAGATGGATGGAGGCATGTGGTCCATACCTGTAGAGGAAAGAATGTAAGGAATGCTTGAAAGTACATTTCTTCTCTCCTTTGATTGCTTTCTTGGGAGTAATCTTTATGGAGAATTTCTGCCTTGTTACAAGGCTCATTCATGAATGTGAGGCCTGTATATGACACACTTGGGAGTGGCCAGGAGCAGCTAGTAGTGTAGCTGCCACCATTAGTACTGACAGAAATAAGATGCTCTGAGTCAGCGCCCCTGTGAAGATGTGCAGAATTTTTTGAGGAGGATAAAAATATGCTGAAAATAATGCTATGAAACAAGTCCTGGTTCATGGGTCAATATTGATTTTAAATTCCTTTTAAAACACTCAGATATAGATATCAATTTATTTAAAGTATATTGTATATGATTACCTCATTTTCAGAAAGGAAAATTGAGTAATGAAAAAGTTAAAGATAAGTTAGTTTTCTATTTACTTTAGTTTTATTCCCAGGAATAGAATCCAGTCAGATTTTACCCTTTTGGGGGAGGCAGAACTCCATTATGAAAACTATTAATGCTTTTTCCAGAAAATTGCACTTTGCAGCTATAATCTTATGCATATGGGTGCACATTTACAAGCTCGCATAAAATTTCAGATGCTTGAAACCTCTTTCTCCAATAAAGGCAGAAACAAAAGAATAATCTTACATGGTCTTTTATGAAAGCGAATAAGAATTAACTTCAAGCAAAGAATTTTATGCTTGCTTTCTAACAAACTAGGTAAATTGTACATAACACTATTTATTTTTTTCTCATTTTAAGGAAATTACCAAATTTTGAATGCATTTTTCTTTTATAGACAAATTGATGCAGTTCAGAGGAAAACCACAAAATATTAGGAATTCAGAAAAGAAAAGATATATGATAAAAGGTGAGTAAAGCTGGGAATTTTCCAATTTGGAGAATAGAAGGCCAAAGGGAGACATGGTAGCTTCTGAAGACACGTTAAAGAATAATACCAGGAAGATAGGGACCAATTCTTATTAGTCAATTAAAATAGAACAAGAGATAATGGGCTTAAACTGCAGCTGGGAAATTTAAGTTAAATGTAAGAAACTTTTTAACTATGAGAACAATTAAGCGAAGGTGCAAATTGTCAAGTGAAATAACGAATTCACCTTTGCTAATAATATTCAAAGTAACACGTGACACTCACCCATCAGGAACAAGTTAGGAATAATAAAAATCAATTCTACCAACATTCTGGGAATGGATTACATAATTCAAGAGGGAATGCTTTTTAAAATCCCTACCATGTTCAAAAATAGACTCGATGGGAAGAGTAGCTTTTAAAATGTGTGAGAGGAACAAAATACTAATTCTGTAAATAGTTATTAGTTTTCTACAATATACAAAATTCAAAGTTAGTCTCCAGGAAGGAAAAGATAAATCCCAAATGGCTCAGGCCCTCACGTTGCTTATTTGCTGTTAAATTGGTGCCCCCAATGATTTTAAATTATATATCCTTGTTGAAAAAAATATTTTGACCTAGTAAAAGTATAGTAATTGATATAGATGTAAAATTATACCATTTCAGAAGAAATGCAACATAAATTAAAATGGATGAGACAAAAGTGAAATAAATCTTACCTTTAAAATATTTTGTTCATTGGCTAATGGTAGTACCTTCATATATCCTTTGCTTATTAATTAAAACCACAATAATTAATTAGGCCAGTTTTATATTTAACAATGATAATTGTTACTCTTTATATCAAATCATCTGCTCAATACTGTTAAGGTTCTTGGCTGACTTCTTGTCACATCTGATTAGACTGTCATTATTTTTACCTTGTACAGGGGGCAATGAAGCACTTGAACTAGAAACAGGAGAGTTGTTAGCTGTGCTCCTTTAGATTGTTTTCTGTGCTACTATTGTTTGTGTTACTATCCACCTGTAATTTTTCTGCAGACACCTTTTTATTATTATTTTTTTATATATTTTTTACAGACACCTTTTTGAAGTTCTGGTACCTTATCTGAGGTTTGCTTCATTGGAACTAGATAATACAATCTCTGAATTAACCCATTCAACTGTAATATATATTGCCTAGAGGCGCGGTGCATGAAATTCGTGCACTGGGGGGGGGGGGGGAGGGGCGGGGCTCAGCCCAGCCTGCGCCCTCTCAGAGTCCAGGATCCCTCACTCCTTACCCACTAGGCTCGCTGCTCCTTAGTGCTGCTGTGGAGGTGGGAGAAGCTTCCGTCACCACTGCTGCACTTGTCAGTCATGGGCCCAGCTTCTGGCTGCCTGGCTTCTGGCTGAGCAGCACTCCTCCTGTGGGAGCACACTGACCATCAGAGGGAAGCTCCTGCATTGAACATCTGCCACCTGGTGGTCAGTGCGTATCATAGTGTCCGGTCATTCTGCTGTAAGGGTCGCTTAGGCTTTTATTATATAGACTAGAGGCCCGATGCATAAAAATTCATGCAAGAGTAGGCCTTCCTTCCTTCAGCTTGCTGGCACTGGCTTCCGTCCTGCATCTGAGACCTGGGCTTCCCTCCTCCCACCACCCGCAGGCACCCAGGACCAGGCTGGCTTCCCTCCAGCCCCGGCTTCATCAGGAAGGACATACGGTCTAATTAGCATATTACCCTTTTATTATTATAGAGGCCCAGTGCATGACAGCCTGGCCTGCACCCCACTTACAATCTTGGACCCCTCAGGAGATGTGTGAGCA
>NW_005881369.1:0-5828 GCF_000147115.1 Myotis lucifugus | reverse complement strand
ACCTGTCAGACTGGCTATCATCAACAAATCAACAAACGACAAGTGCTGGAGAGGATGTGGAGAAAAAGGAACACTTGTGCACTGCTGGTGGGAATGCAGACTGGTGCAGCCACTATGGAAGACAGTATGGAGTTTCCTCAAAAAACTGGAAATGGAACTCCCATTTGACCCTGTGATCCCACTTCTAGGAATATATCCCAAGAAACCAGAAACACCAATCAGAAAGGATATATGCACCCATATGTTCATAGCAGCACAATTCACCATAGCTAAGATCTGGAAACAGCCTAAGTGCCCATCAGTAGATGAATGGATTAGAAAACTGTGGTACATCTACACGATGGAATACTATGCTGCTGTAAAAAAGAAGGAACTCTTACAATTTGCAACGGCATGGATGGAGCTGGAGAGCATTATGCTAAGTGAAATAAGCCAGTCAATGAAGGAAAAATACCACATGATCTCACTCATTCATGGATAATAGAGACCATTATAAACTTTTGAACAATAATAGATACAGAGGCAGAGCTGCCACACACAGATTGTCAAACTGCAGCAGGAAGGCCGGGGAGGGTTGGGGGGCAGGAGGGAGGGGGGTAAGAGATCAACCGAAGGACTTGTATGCATGCATATGAGCATAACCAATGGACATAAGACACTGGGGGGTAGGGGAAGCCGGGGTATTGTCAAGGGCGGGGGAAAAAAAGGACACATATGTAATACCCTTTGTAATGCTTTAAGCAATAAAAAATAAAATTTAAAAAAAAAAAGAGCATATAGGTTGTTTTGGTCATTAGACCACGTAACATATTCAAAATATTCCCTCAACAGTCAGTTCTTTTCATGAGATATTCAAAAATTTAGCTGTTTCTCTCCTAAACTGAAACTCACCACAAACTCCTGACCTTTTCAATACTGATTCATACATTTATATTCCTTGGGTCCACCACAGCCTCTTCCTGAAAATCTGTAAAACTCCCTTTTGTTTCAACAAAAACCTCCCCTTTGTTTCAACAAAAGCGTCCAGGTTTCCTTTTGAACCTAAAAGCCACAGAACATTTCTTAGCTACTCTTTCCTCTTGGTTCACCTGATTTCATTGTTCTTTCCCTTTTTTCTTTTCATTTTGTCCTTCCTTTCCTTCATTTTGACCCAGTCTTTCAACTTGACTTTATCTTTCCTCTCTCTCAAAATTCCCTTCCCACAAGCTGGCTCTGGGCTCAGAGAATAAAGCTACCATGACCTATTCTTCTTAAACTATTACTACTGTTCTTCTTTCTTTGCTAAATTTTGTAAGGCGTGGTAATTTCTTTACTCTTTTCTCTGTAATTCATCTCCCCACCCCTGTCCTCTCTTTCCCCTTGTTCACTATCTACTCAGTCAGTTGTAATTGATCCAATGGCAATTAATTCTCCTTCTCCATGAATCAGTTTGTTTGTTTGTTTGTTTGTTTGTTTGTTTATATTGATTTCAGAGATGAAGGGAGAGGGAGAAAGAGATAGAAACACCAATGATGAGAGAGAATCATTGATCGGCTGCCTCCTGCACTTTCCCCACTGGGGATCGAGTCTGCAACCCGGGCATCTGCCCTTGACTGGAATCAAACCCAGGACCCTTCAGTCCACAGGCTGCCGCTCTATCCACTGAGCCAAACCGGGTAGGGCTCCATAAATCAGTTTACAAGGAATTACTCACTCATTGGTAAAGTCTCTTTGGCCATCACAACAAACCAAGGAGGTTCTTATTATCAGCCAATTTTAGAGATAAGGAAATTAAAGCACAGAGAGGCTAAATAGCTTTTCTAAGCTCATAAAGCTAATAAGTTGCAGAGCCACGATGCAAGCCTCAGTCTATCTGACTCCAATATCTATGATCGTTCACCTGCACCATGCTAGTTTTGCATGAAACGGTGCCAATGCTTCTTTATAGTTCAGTAGTATTGAAACGTGGGGTTTGGGGAACAGATCTCCCCCGTGCAGGTTCTTGCCTCACGAAATTTGAAGAATAAAATTCATGGACTAAAAGGACTTATTAGTATAATGGTAGAAATTTATTGGAAGCAAATACAGACTTCCACGCAGGGGGGGCTCCTAAGGGGGTAATCCACTAAGCTCTTTTTTTGTTAAGGTTTATAAAGGCTGTAGGTCTTTGTCTCTTCATGCTCCCTTCCAATTGGATCCCTTCCCTATTTTATGACCCTGTGCTTTTCTAATTGGTCACTCTTTTGTAGAATATCAGCTTCAAAGTCCAAAACCCATGTGGTGCACCCCCTCTTTCTCTTCCCCTTATCTTGTAACATTTCTCTATCTCCTGTGAACATACGTTTCCCTTTTTCCAGCATTAAAGACATTTCTTTATCCTCTGTGAAAGTATGTTTCCTTTCTCCCCACACTCTGTGACTTTTCTTTATTCTCTGTGAATGTATGCCTTCTGGTGGCTCCAAGCCCTCACCTATGCATTCCTCCCCCATGGGCCCTCTTTATTCCTAAGACTCCCTAAATCTGCCTATTTTATCCCTAAAATTCCTTTCAATATCACCTATAACTAATCCCCAAAGGATTTGGGGGTAAGTGCATTTAAGTTCAAAAACCCGTGTTACCTCAGAATAATAAGCAAGGGTTTTCTGGAGGATACTAAACATGTGTTAGGAGATGTTATGTTGTATTCCTAAGGGTAAGAAACATAACTATAATTATACACACACCCCAAAAAAGAACTAGATCTGTACTTGTTGACTTTTTTCATGCTTATGCAGAAACCATTGAAGTTCTTGTAAATCACTATATGGGAGTAACACAATGTTTATCCTAAGAAAGGGACATGTTTTGTTTTGAAATAAAAAGGATTCAATTCAGAAAATAAGATTTTTCTCACTGATGAAGATAACTAGGAGACACTTACCCAGCAAGAGTGAAGAAAGGAGTAAATCTAAGAAACTCCACAATAGCACAGCCCTAGATAGTGAGGCTAGGAGGTACAGATGACATGACCAAGAACATCAACATGGCTCCAGGTGAGACACACTAGTGTAAAACCTAGCACAGAAATGTCTGTGCACCCTGAGTCAAATGAGGAAAGGAACCTAGTGATAGAGGGAAGAGACCTGCAGAGGGAGGACAAGAATATGTGAAGATGATAAAATGTCACTTGCCCAAGAAGTGGACTCAGCTTTTCCCAGGATATAGGGGGAAATCACAACAGAAATTACTGAGAGTCTCTGGCTTGAAAGGAATTCTATATAAAGAGCTACAACAAAATCACATAATTTTAAATCAGAAAAAGAACTTTGATATTATATCATTTAATCCTCTAATTTTATAATATTACGCATGCTATATTATAAAAACAAAAATCAAAAACATTGGATTTGACATCAGAAGACCTAGAGAAAACAAAAATGTTAAATAATTTAATAAGCAGTGAATTACTATACAAAACTTCCTTCATTATCATTGTTATCTTATGTGATTTTCACCTGACCATCAAGTAGAAAGGGCAAATGTTAGTGTTCCAATGTTGCCAATGATAGAAATAAGGCTTAAAGAGATTAAGTAGACTATTTTCACCAGGAAGTGATAGAGAAATTAGACTGTTACTCAAATGGAAGCTTTCTTATTTCAAGTTGTAATATATTTTACTATTTTTTTTCTTTGTAGATTAATTTATGAGCACAATGAAGAGATTTTGGTGGGGAGAGAAGTGAAAACTGAAAAATTTCAGCTAAAACCGAAAAACCAAGACCAGAGCCCTTTTTAAGAGGGATCAAATAGAATAATCAAATACTATCTTTAAGTTTATAAGACTAATTTTAAAAGGATTAAACTACTTGCCTGGGAGATTGCTTTCTCTAAGAAGCTTCTTTCCTTCCAACTACTTTTTATTTATTTATTGCCTCAAGAGTTTAAATAAAGATAATAAATTGCATGATCAATACAAACAACAAAGTTGCTTTGCTGAAAGCTGATAACAGAGTATATCGATTTTTCATGAATAATTGAAGAGGTCCGACAAAAAGCTTTAAACTCTCCTGTGCCTGCCCCCCTTTCTCTGCATTTTTTACAGAGTCAATTCCTGACTCATCACACGGAAAGAAATCAAACCCATTTAAGTCAATCACCCCCCCAACCAGAGGGTTTATGTGCTGCCTGCAGAGGGGAGCCACAGCCAGCCACAGGGCAGTAGGTGCTCAGGAAGAAGTAATCCACAAGCCTAACAGGATGGGAGCCTGGCAGTTACTCCTTCGCCAAGATCCAGGGCTGAAGACCTAAGTGTGTAAAAGCAAGGCAATTTTTTTGTTGCAAATGACAATAACTGCATTACCTTCAAACCTTTATTCTTCAAGAGACAACGGACAGCTTTCTTTAAGGTGACATTTAAGGTATCATTTTTGTTGTTGCTCTTATTTGTTCCATACATGATTGTGGTAAACACTCTTAAGATTGAGATCCACCCTCTTAACAAATTGATAAGTGCACAGTACATACTGTTAACTATAGGCACAATATTGAAAGAGTACATCTTGCATAACTGAAACTTACATCTATTGAAAAGCAACTCCCCAATTTCCCCTCCCCCCCAGCCTGTGGCACCCACCATTCAATTCTCTGTTTCTATGTGGTTAACTATTTTAGGACAGGTGGAATCAGGCACTAATTGTCCTTCGATTGCTGACTTATTTCACATCAATGGATAAATGGAAAAAGAAAAGGTGATATACACATGCAATGGAATATTATCAGCTTTAAAAAAAAAAGGAAACTCTGCCATATGCAACAACATGGATGAACCTGGAGGATATTATGCTAAATGAAAGATGCACCTGTAGTTCAGGGATGTATCTCACATGTTCATTCTACCAACAATGAATATATAGGATATATATATATATATAGAAAGGTTTTTTATCTGTATGGCTTAAATCCCCAAGATTCTGACAGAAGAAGTTTGTAAGAACTTAAGGCTGATGTAGTTCAGTATCTGATTGAAGATACCATAGTTTGGTCATTTTGGTGGCCATAGCCTAGGCCCTAGAGCAACGGTTCTCAACCTGTGGGTCGTGACCTCTTTGGGGGTCGAACGACCCTTTCACAGAGGTTGCCTAAGACCATCGGAAAACACACATATAATTACATATTGTTTTTGTGATTAATCACTATGCTTTAATTATGTTCAATTTGTAACAATGAAATCGGGGGTCACCACAACATGAGGAACTGTATTAAAGGGTCGCAGCATTAGGAAGGTTGAGAACCACTGCCCTAGAGGCTTCTTCTTATCTTCCTCTCTCATTCTTCCCAAATGTAGCAGAAAAAGCAATGAACTAGAAAGTAGAAAACATGAAGTCCTAGACCCAGTTCTGCCAAGGGATAAGTGCCCTTGGGGAACTTGTCACTATTGACCCAGCACAGTGTATGGCACATGGTAAGTGCTCAAAAAGTGTCTGTTGAGTGAAGAAATAGATGAATTTAACCTCAAAGTATCTCCATTTCTTCATTAGTAACAAGAAAGTTACACTGGGTCCCTTCAAAAATCTCTAACTCTGAGATTTTAAAATATCAGTAGCACTATCTTTTTAGACGTGCTTTTCAGGGCAGTGTAATTCTATTAAGTGAGAAAAGGCAGAGTTCCCCTTTGTGACATGATAAAGTAAACTGATAGCTCAACCCTCAGAAAATACCTCTTAAAGTTTCTGCAAAGTGAACAAAAGCAGGAAGATTTTACAGATGAGTCAAAACTTGGAAGAAGAGACTAGGGCCGGATGAATTTTCCACTTTCGGTTTTATACTGATGGCAACTCGCAGGATGGCAGGTATAGAATCAAACTCCAAGA
>NW_005881368.1:0-5828 GCF_000147115.1 Myotis lucifugus | reverse complement strand
AGAGAAGTCTACTTTACCACAGGCTAGCTTGAAGCAGAAGCTTTTCTGTGGTACCACCACCAAAGAAAGTTGTATCAAATAGTTTCTGGTGCACACAACTTCATCAATGTAGATTACTGGGATGAAGTATCAAGTTTAAATGGGGAAGTCTCAATCTGTTTACAATAAAATGTTTACTTTCAAAAACTATGGTGATTACATTTAGCCAAATAACAGTCCTATTGAAACTGTTAAACAAACATACAGGATTAGACTATAAATTAGCAGAAGCACTTGCATATAAATTTCTTAAAGCTTCTTTAGATGGTAATATACTTCATGTGATCTAATTTACTTAATAACTTCTTAGGTAATCTTTTCTTTATAGTACCAAGGTAATTTCAAATCAGTCCAAGTAAATGAGTGTAAATTAAATTGATATTTTTATTTGTTTTATAAGATACTAGAGGCCTGATGCACGAAATTCATGCAAGGGGCTTGGCCCCCGCTGCTGCAGCGGCTGCCTCTGCCTTGGCCCCCACCCACCACCCCTCGGCCCCCCGCTGCCATGGTGGCTACCTCTGCCTCGGTCCCCGCCGCCACAGCTTCGTCCAAAAGGTTGCCTGGAAGGACGTCTGGAAGGACATCCAGTCTAATTAGCATATTATGCTTTTGTTATTATAGATGGTAAAATGTAATCAAGAATAAATGTATCAAATTCAATTCCTCTTCATTAATAAAAACAAAACAAAACACCACAACATCTAACAAAAAATAAGACATAACTTCTTTAACCTGACAAAGGGAATCTACAAAACACCCGCAAACATCACACTTAGTGCTTTTCCCTAAGATTAGGAAGAAGACAAAGATGTCCACTCTTGCTGCTTCTATTCAACACTGTACCAAACTTACTAACCAGGGCAATTAGGCAAGACAATGAAATAAAATATCCAGATTGGAAATAAAGAAGTAAAACTATCTCTATTTGCAGGTAACCTAATTTGGGGTATTAAAAATCTTACGAATATCCACTAAAACACAATTAGAATTAATAAGTTAAGTTGCAGGATATAAAATGCATGTACAACAACTGTTTTTCTCTACAGTAGCAATAAGCACACTGAAAATGAAATTAAGAAAACAATTTCATTTATAATACATCAAAAAATAAAATACTTAGGAATACATTTTTTAAAATTCACAATTGTCCATGTCAGTCTGTCATGATTTCAGCCTCATACGGCAAAACAAAAAATGATCTACACAAGATTTTCTTTCAGGACTTATGAATACATATTAACAAATTAAGTGCAAAATTGCCGAAACCGGTTTGGCTCAATGGATAGAGCGTCGGCCTGCGGACTGAAAGGTCCCAGGTTCGATTCCGGTCAAGGGCACGTACCTGGGTTGCGGGCACATCCCCAGTAGGAGATGTGCAGGAGGCAGCTGGCCGATGTTTCTCTCTCATCGATGTTTCTAACTCTCTATCTCTCTCTCTTCCTCTCTGTAAAAAATCAATAAAATATATTTAAAAAAAAACAAATTAAGTGCAAAATTTACTCATACTTTGAAAACTAAAAAATATGGTTGAAAGAAATTAAAGCAGATATAAGTAAAGAGAATGACACACCACATTAATGAATGATCTTAATATTATTAAGATGACAATACTCCCCAAAGTGATCTAGAGAGTCAATGCAATCCTTATCAAAATCCCAGCCGATTTCTTTTAAATAACTGACAAGTTAAAATTCCTATGGAAATTCAAGGGACCCAGAAGAGCAAAAACAATCTTAAAAAAAACAAAGCTGGAAAACGCACACATCCCAATTTGAAAACTTGCTTCAAAGCTACAGTGATGAAGATAGTGAGGTATTGCCCTAGCCAGTTTGGCTCAGTGGATAGAGCAACAGCCTGAGCATTGAAAGTTCGAGTGTTCGATTCCAGGTCAAGGGCACATACCTGGGTTCAGGTTTGATCCCCAGCCCCTGCCGGGGCACGTGCAGGAGGCAACCAATTGATGTGTCTCTCTCACATGGATATTTCTCTCCCTCCCTCACTCCCTCTACTATCTCTAAAATCAAAGGAAAAAATACCCTCTGGCGAGGATTAAAAAAAAAAAAAGTAGACAAAGGATCTGAATAGTTTTCCAAGAAGACATACAATTGGCCAATAAGCAAATGAAAACATGTGTGATATCATTAGTTTTAGGCAAATGTAATTCCAAATCACGAGCTACCACTTCACATCCATTAAGATGGATATGATAATAACTTCCTTAAACAAAAAATAACAAGTATTGGCAAGGATATGAAGAAATTGGAACCCTTGTACATGCTGGTACATCCAGTATTTTAAATAGTCTGACAGTTCCTCAAAGGTCAGAGGTAGAGTTGCCATATGACCCAGAAATTCCACTCCTAGTTATAAAATTCAACAGAATGAAAAGATAGAACCACATAAAAACTTGTACGTGAAGTTCATAGTAGCATTATTCACATCAGCCAAATAGTGAAAATAACTCAAATGTCCATCAACTGGTGCATAAATATAATGTGGATAACTGGTGAATAACTGTATTTATACAATAAAACATTCTGCGGCCAGAAAAGAAATAAAGTACTGATACATGCTACAACATAGAAGAATACTAAAAACACTATGTTAAGTGAAAGAAACTAGTCGCAAAAGACCACATTTTGTATGATTCCATTTATATGAAATGTTCAGGCTAGGCAAATTCATACAGACAGATTAGCTACTGTAGAGAAATACGATTGGTTTCTGTACATGCATATTATATCCTGCACTTTATTCAACTCATTTATTAGTCCTGCTCTTATGCCTATTGAGTTTAGGGGTGGAAGGAAATGGGGAGTGACTGCTAATGGGTAGTTTCTTTTGGTAGTGATAAAAAGGTTCTAAAACTGATTGTGTTGCAAGAACTCTGAATATATAAAAATCATTGAATTACACACTATAAAAAAGTAAACTGTAGCCTGGCCGGTTTGGCCCAGTGGTTGAGTAACAACCTAGGAACCATGAGGTCAAGATTCAATTCCTGGCCGAAACCAGTTTGGCTCAGTGGATAGAGCGTCGGCCTGCGGACTGAAAGGTCCCAGGTTCGATTCCGGTCAAGGGCATGTACTTGGGTTGCGGGCACATCCCCAGTGGGAGATGTGCAGGAGGCAGCTGATAGATGTTTCTAACTCTCTATCTCTCTCCCTTCCTCTCTGTAAAAAATCAATAAAATATATTAAAAAAAAAAAAAAAGATTCAATTCCTGGTCAGGGCACAAACTTGGGTTTGGGGCTCGATCCCCTGTGTGGGGCATGCAGGAAGCAGCCAATCAATGAGTCTCTCTCATCATTGATGTTTCTCTCTCTCCTTCTCCCTTCCTCACTGAAATCAATAAAAATATATTATTTTAAAAAGTGAATTGTAGAGTATATAAATTATATCTCAATAAAGCTGTTATTAAAAACAAAAAACAACAAAAAACACCATGCACCAGAGCCCCAAGCTTTAGCCTAAGTTTCAAATGACATGATCTACTGTCATTCTATTTTAAAATATTTTCAAGATAGCCAGTAAATAGGTAACCTGCATGACTACTAAAATGTTTATAGCTTTAAGGGATTGGGGGGGGGGGGGCGGGCGGGCGGTTCTTAAGAGTAAAAAACGGTAGAGAATCAGGTATTCAATAAGATTCACAATAGTTCAATGGGTCTTAGGAATAAAGCAAGCTATATAATGTTGCAACTTACAAGACTAAGTCAGGATTATGCCCAGGTCATGATCACGATGGAGTAGGGTTCAGGCATAAGTTAGAATCAAACCATTATCAACAAGTTTCACACTATCTTTACTATGTGTGGTTGATCATCCACTGTCATAGAGGAAAAATTCCAGATATTACAAGGCCTTCTTACTTTTCTCATCACTAAAACACAAAAAAAATCATCCAGAAATAGAATAATTTCTAGAAGTTTCTACCTTTTCAGTTTTAAGTCAATGAATTTCATTAGAAAAACTGTCATTTCATTTGAAGGCATCTGCAGTTGATCATTCTTCAATCAAAAAATATGCATTGCACACTTACTATAAACCAGGTACTCTATGGGTTACAAAGACAGCCCAAAAATATGATTCTTATTATATAGTTATAATCAATCCAAGAGATAAGGCATACCAAAAATTTCCCAAAATGGTAAAAGTGCCATACAAAATAAACTGCTCTTGAGTAATTTGGGAGACTAAAAGAGTTCACTTTTCATATCAGGTATGAAAGAGGTAAATACTGGGCAGAATAATGAAGGATGAATAAAAGTTATAATACTAGAACTAGGTCAGGGAGAACTTCCTGAGAAAAAAGAATAGCATGAACAGAATTAAGAAGATGGGAAAGTGTTCTGGAAAGAGTGAGTATTTCAAATGGGAACAGTGCATGGTATTTTGGTAGGCTACTGATTAGGCTAGGGCCAAAGTATAGAGAAAGCATGTCAAACTCAAAGACTAATACGGGCGAAATAAACAAGGTTTAAGTTTATGTGGACCACAAAAAAGCAAAAGCTTCAATTTTCATAGAAACGTAGGTTTACTTCGATAGAGACATGCTCAATACAAAGGGCTGGAATAAATGAGTAATTATTAACATAAAATAATAGAACATTTTAATAAAAATTAATATTTTTTCTTGAACATTAACTTGCCAGACACTGAATAACTGCACAAATTAATAAGCATAACACAAATAAACCTATTTTTCTTGTTCTCCGAAAGCGAAATATTTCCTGTTGCATACACCAAGCAAGTCAGTACAAGACTAATGATGTGGCAGTCAGCTGCTAAAATATTCGCTGCTAGTATTAGTGGCGAGAAATGGTGCACCTGCGCGTAAGGCGCATAAGGGAAATGAATACAACACGATTATAGTAACCAGTCATCAGCGAACATTGTAGTTCGTTATTAATAACTAGTGGCCTGGTGCACGAATTCGTGCACATTGAAAGGACATTAGAAGAAATATTTTAATATCACTATTCACTCTTTCTCTATAATATAAGTGTCAACCAAATTTACGCTCGACAATGACAGATAGATCGAAACACACATGTGCAATTGGCACCAGCAAGAGCTTTATATGTATCACGCGTGCGCGAGTCAACATAGCCTTTTATATATATACTAGAGGCCCGGTGCACAAAAATTTGTGCACTCGGGGGGGAACGGGGGGTCCCTCAGCCCGGCCTGTGCCCTCTCGCAGTCTGGGACCCCTCGGGAGATAACGACCTGCTGGCTTAGGCCTGCTCCCGGGTGGCAGAGGGCAGGCCCAATCCCTAGGTGCAGACCCTGGTCGGGCTCAGAGCAGGGCTGATTGGGGAGTTGGGGCGCTGCCCCCTGTCATGCACAGAGCAGGGCGGATTGGGAGGTTGCGATGCCACCATCAGTCACGCTCAGGGTAGGGCCAATCAGGGGGTTGGGGCGCTGCCCCCTGTCACTTACAGAGCAGGGCCAATCAGGGGGTTGGGGCACTGCCCCCCCCCCCCGTCACGCACAGAGCAGGGCCCATCAGGGGGTTGGGGAGCTCCTCCCTGTCACGCACAGAGTAGGGCCGATAGGGGAGTTAGGGCGCCGCCCTCTATCACCCACAGAGCAGGGCCGATCAGGGGGTTGGGGCACCACCACTGTCACACTCAGGGCAGGGCCGATGGGGAGGTTATGGCTCTACCCCGTCACACACACAGCAGGGCCCGTGGGGGGGGGTGGGTTGGGGCGCCACCCCCTGTCACACACAGAGCAGGGCTGATCAGGGGGTTGGGACCCCACACCCTGTCACACACAGA
>NW_005881367.1:0-5829 GCF_000147115.1 Myotis lucifugus | reverse complement strand
GAATCGTAATGTAAATATCTGATCTGCAGGATGGTCTTAGGCGACCCCTGTGAAAGGGTCGTTCAACCACCAAAGGGGTCACGACCCACAGGTTGAGAACGCTGGCTTATAGCTTAGGTCCCAAAGAACTAATTAGTAGCTTAACATATTCTGACTTCTTTCTCTAACACAACTTTAGAGCCATGGTCTCCAGAGGGGACATGTCAGAAGAACCACTGGGGTATGGGGAGAAACTATTAGAATTTCTATTTATTTTTTAAATTTTCTATTTATTTTTTATCTTGTCTTTTTAAGATTTCTATTTTTGCATATGTTTTATGTTAGTAAATATTACATGCATGTATTATATAAATAGTAACTCATCATCTATGAGAAACACAAATGGCAAATCTTTTTATTTTTATTTATTTATTTTTTTAAAATATATTTTATTGATTTTTTACAGAGAGGAAGGAAGAGAGATAGAGAGCTAGAAACATCGATGAGAGAGAAACATCGACCAGCTGCCTCCTGCACATCTCCCACTGGGGATGTGCCCGCAACCCAGGTACATGCCCTTGACCGGAATCGAACCCGGAACCTTTCCGTCCGCAGGCCGATGCTCTATCCACTGAGCCAAACCGGTTCCGGCATCTTTTTATTTTTTAAAATACTTTATTGTTGAAAGTATTACATGTCTCCTTTTCCCCCCATTGACCTCTCCCAATGGCTAACCATTTTTTAATGAGGAAGTGTGTGAGCAGAGGTTTTAGAGACCACTGCTCTGGAGAATCTCCAAAGTTTTGGGTCTGAGATGCTGGCCCAGAGTCATCCGGCCAAGGAGAAAGGCCCAGCCTGTGTGGACAGGCTGAGCGGCGAGGTGGAACCTAATTGTCCTTGAGAGGGGGCTCGCCAACATTTGGGATGACTGTGCCCTGCGCCACCTCAGGGCTCCCTGCTACCTGGTCTCTAGGGCCGTTCATGCATTCTTTCCTGAGGAGATGGGATCAGGGTTTCTTAGAGGGACATTGGGAGAGATGAGAAGCCTAGGGTGTTCTTCTGCGTGTGTGTGTGTGTGCGCGCCCACGCGCGCTCGGCGCTGTGTCATATTAGGACCTTGCAGGTGGTCAGTGGAGTGGCTCCTGTCACCATGGTTAGGAGCCTGATATCTTAGGATTTGTGTCCTTGTTCTCCATGTCTTTATTTCTGTTGTGACTTATGTTTGTGACAAATACTTCTGGTGGCCTAACAGAACCCCGTTTTTGGGGGGTGGGGAGTGTGCGCTATTTTTCAACATTCCTTTAAAGGGGGGAGGTGACCACAGGATGTGTGTCTAGCCCATGGGATGTGAGCTGAAGTCCTGGAGAGGGCCTCCCAGTGGGCTCTTCCTCTGGAGCAGATTCATCTGGCATGCCCACGTGCATCTTTCGCCCTTCATATTCCTGTTTTTCTTGCCTGAAACACAGCGTGATGCTGAGGGTGGAGCAGATGTCCTGTGACCACACAGTGACAAGGAACAGGATGGATAGCTGAGTGGAAAGACAGAAGGAGCCGGCTCCGTAAGGCCCTGGTCTGTCCTTCGCAGATGTTTTGTGACGGGAGGAAAATAAATGTCTACTTGCTTCAGCCCCTGACAGTGGGTTTTTCGGTTGCTCCCAGAGGAGTGCAGTGCTAGCAAACATGAAGGTCAACGCGCTGACCCTTTAGTTAAGGCTGTTGACTTCATGCAAGACGTGGACACCTTGAGAGTTGAAGAATGCGAATATCTCCTCTTTGGGAGCCCTTGTTCCCCCTCTTTCCCTGGCAGGGGTAGAAATAAGCTGTTCTGCTACTTTCAAGTCCTTGGAGGAAAGAGGCATTGTGCTGGGCCTTTAAGAACAGCTACTTATGTTAAGAATGTGGAAAGAGAAAGTCAGGGTGGTGCTGCTGGAGCCGGCTGAGCAGGTTTGAGAGAGCTGCTGGTGCATATCTCTTCTCATAAACACTGGGTGATGTCAACTGGTGGCTTGAAATCAACCGTGGTGAGAGTGTTTACATCAGGGGCATAGCAAATATCACACATCAGGGCTTCTGCCCTTTCCTTCTCTTTTTCTGGAGAAAAACATACACCAACACATCCTTGGAAAGATCAAAGGTTTCATTTATAACAACATCAATATTGTTTCATAGCTTCTCTTACTTCCCCCATGCAGTCCAATGAGTGACGAGTGAGCAGAATCAGGGAGCTGCTGATTTATACTGAACACACATGTAAGGGAAAGGCATATGTGTATAATATTTTAACAAAAAATGGATTATAATATACATATTTGTAAGCACCTTGTTTTATATACTTAACAATATGTCATGACGATCCTTGCCTGTGAGTACATAGAAATCCACCTCATCCCTTTCTATCACTATATAGTGATTTCATAACATTGATGTCCCATGGGTAGACATTAAGGTTTTTAATTTTTTGGTTAGGGTTAGCCCTAACCACGAATGTAATGTTTAGAAAATTTTTTGTTTTCCTAACAGGTTCTTGCAGTAAGAGAATATCTTTGTTTTCTTAAAAAATTGCTGGATGGCTTCAAGTTAGAGTCAGAATCCATGATGAATGAGGGGAGGGGAAGGCCAACGGGAGCTGAATTCCCTGGGGGTCAGAGTCATATTGGAGGTGGAGCCAGGAGGAAGCACTTTGAAAGAGACATGGCCAAGGGAGGTCTTTGGAGTTAGATGACGCACACTGAATGAATGTAAATTCAATCTTCCTTCTTACCTCCGAAATATTAGGGACATGCAACAGTGCTCACTCAGTAAGAGTGGAATGGCTTTTGGAATCCACAAAGAAATGCTGGCCAGCGTGGCTTAGTGGTTGAGCATTGATCTATGAGCCATGAGGTTACAGTTCCATCCCTGGTCAGGGCACATGCTCAGGTTGTGGGCTCAACCCCTGGTGTGGGGCATGCAGGAGGCAGCCGATCAATGATTCTCTGTCATCACTGATGTTTCTCTCTCTCCCTCCCTCTCCCTTCCTCACTGAAATCAATAAAAATATATATTTTAAAAAAAGAATAGGGAGAGCAAAGTTGGGGAATTGATGAGTATTGGATCTAGTTTCAGGTGGGTATTCAGTGTGGTGGCTTGGTTAGGATTGGGTAAGGATCATGATGCAGTGGTTTGGGATTGGTGAGCATAGTGAAGTGAGGGTTCCAAAGACTCGTGAAAGGTTAACGGTCATTTTATGTTGTCTGTTGAAAAGTTGAGGATTTAGAATGGATTTGCAACATTTATCTTTCTGGACAAAAGTTGCTTGGAGTAGTCAAGTCGTGCTGATAAAGACAATGAATTGTAATGTCATGCTAATGAAGACGGTTAACCAGGAGCCCTCAATGATTTCAGTTCCCAGACCTAATTTTTGGGGCCCTGGAATCCCTAACCATGGAAGCACTACGTTTGGGAGCATTGAGTTCATGCTGGATATACAGCCTGTCCCTCCAGAACACTCTCCATCCTTTTCCACCCTGCTCTGTGCATGGGGAAAGCTGACCTGCTTAGTTTATATCAATCTGCTCCCTTGCACCTCTGTTCAGCTAATAGGAAATATCAGCAAGAAATCAGAGTGACGAGAGCGAGCCTGGGGTATTTATTCCTCCAGGTTCCTCCTTCAAGATCCTTAGTGGGCTGGCTGCATTCCTTAACTGAATGGCATAGCTCCTGCCACACGGCACTCTCCAAACAGTTCTTTTTATCTCTGGGTTTTCATAACAGTTCTCTCCTCTTGTCCCTACCGGGGCGGGTCCAGGCTCGAAAACAGCCGCAACCGGCCCTGATATACACGTTATCTCTTGTGATTGCCCTTTGGTCTTGCCCACACTTTTTGTAAATAACCCCTTTGTTATTAAGCTCTATTAAAATGACCCAATTCGCCATCTCTTCCAAGTTTGGGGCCTGACTAACTAAGGTTTTGTTGAGTTGTTAATGTAACTGAAGTCTTGTTTTCTATTTGGTGATATTCAGATGATACCTGGCAAGTGTTGGATAAATATTTGTTGACCGAAGGAATGATTAAATGTGTGAATGGCAGGACTTGAACTCCAACTCCTTCTCTCCAAATGTCTAAAAGACAGTTGAGCATTCACATGTAAAGCATTGATGCTTTATGCATTCCGAGTGCAACAGGTGAGCACAGGCTGTGTGGCTCAAGTTTCTAGAGACCTCCACGCTGGGGGTTTTCCCTAGTGATTCAGACCCAGGTGTCCTCCTTCCTAGAGGAGCAACAACAAAGAATAGAAAAAGTATCTGAAATATACACACTAGTGAAGACATTATGTCAATTCAATGAAGAGTAGGGTGATTTCTTCAACTCAAAAACAACGAAAAGATTCAAACCATAAAATAAGAAATGAACACTGATAACTTTTACTTGTATAGGTTATGGTTTTAAAGGCATCATACTGAATGGACTAAAGTTACAGCTACCAGTTATGATTTGGAAAATTTATGTGACCTCTATTACAATTTATTTATTTATTTTTTTATTTACTTTTTTTATTTTATTGATTTTTTACAGAGAGGAAGGGAGAGGGATAGAGAGTTAGAAACATCGATGAGAGAGAAACATCGACCAGCTGCCTCCTGCACACCTCCCACTGGGGATGTGCCCGCAACCAAGGTACATGCCCTTGACCGGAATCGAACCCGGGACCTTTCAGTCCGCAGGCCGACGCTCTATCCACCGAGCCAAACCGGTCTTGGCTCTATTACAATTTATTATACTAAGCATCAGAACATTATTATATACTAGAGGCCCAGTGCACAAAAATTTGTGCACTCGGGGGGGGGGGGGGTCCCTCAGCCCAGCCTGTGCCTTCTCTCTGTCTGGGACACCTCTGGGAATGACCACCTGCTGGCTTAGACCCGCTCCCTGGGAGATTGGGCCTAAGATGGCAGTCAGACATCCCTCTGGCAGCCCGGGAACCCTCGAGGGATGTCCACTTGCCAGCGGGGAGCAGGCCTAAGCTGCAGCCGAACATCCTTAGTGCTGCTGAGGAGGTGGGAGAGGCTCCCACCACCACTGCTGTACTGGCAGCCGTCAGCCTGGCTTGTGGCTGAGCAGAGCTTCCCCTGTGGGAGTGCACTGACCACCAGGGGGCAGGTCCTGCATTGAGCGGCTGACCCCTGGTGGTCAGTGTGCATCATAGTGACCAGTCATTCCCAGTCGTTCTGCTGTTAGGGTCAATTTGCATATTGCCCTTTTATTATGTAGGTTAGAGGCCTGGTGCACGGGTGGGGGTCAGCTAGTTTTCCCTGAAGGGTGTCCCGGATTAGGGTGGGGGTCCCGCTGAGGTGCCTGGCCAGCCTGGGTGAGGGGCTGAGGGCCATTTTCAGGCTGGCCACAGCCCCTTCAGAGTGGGGGTCCCTGGCCAGCCTGGGTGAGTGGCTGATGGCTGTTTGCAGGCTGGTCATAGCCCCCAGCCACTCAAGCTCCCAGTGGAGGCTGGCTGGAAGCAGGTATCTGGGACTTATTTATCTTCTATAATTGAAACTTGGTTGCCTTGAGTGGAGGCCACAGCTGGCCAGGACAGGCAGGAAGCTTGGCTTCCTCCATCGCCAGGGCAACCAAGCCTCCTGCTTGCTCCAGCTCCATGGCTGCCGGCTGCCATCTTGGTTGGGTTAATTTGCATATAGTCGCTCTGATTGGCTGGTGGGCATGGCTTGGGTCGTAGTGGAGGTGTGGTCAATTTTCATGTTTCTCTTTTATTAGATTGGATGAGGTAAATTTGATATAATTATCTTATAATTTTATACCTATGGTGACTAACAATTTCACAACTGCAGGTTCCCATAGAAAAGAAGGAAATCTTA
>NW_005881366.1:0-5830 GCF_000147115.1 Myotis lucifugus | reverse complement strand
GAGAATATTGCAAAGTTCCATTCTTTGAAGAATCTTCATTTTCCTCAGTAAGAAAAGACATACACATAATGTTTTGCAAATGATTCTGATGCTTGAATTATCAAGCATTGAGGTGAGTAAAGCAAGAAATATTAGCACATTGGTGAGTTTGTAATTCATGAACTTTCCTAACTTATAAAAACAATCATCTCTGCCGAAACCGGTTTGGCTCAGTGGATAGAGCGTCGGCCTGCGGACTGAGAGGTCTCAGGTTCGATTCAGGTCGGGGGCATGTGCCTGGGTTGCGGGCACATCCCCAGTGGGGGGTGTGCGGGAGGCAGCTGATCGATGTTTCTCTCTCATCGATGTTTCTAACTCTCTGTCTCTCTCCCTTCCTCTCTGTAAAAAATCAATAAAATATGTTTAAAAAAACCAAAAAACAATCATCTCTCATGAATTAGAAAGACACACCAGTCATAGATGGTCCATTGATAATGTTTTACCCAATATTCTACATCATGAGAAGGGTTGGCCATTGACTAAAATAGGCAATGGAGAGTTGGAACATATCTCTACGATTCTGTGAATAGACTATAAATGCCCTTAAGTGTTCTGTCTTAAAACTTCTCAAGATAATTTTTTTCTTGATAACATAATTTTTCTGCCACAGACAATGGAAGTATAAGGTGTGTTTTTGTTTTCACAAAAATGTATAATCATTCAGGATTATTGTCTAAAATTGTAAAAATATTTAAATTGCAGCAATGTAGCTAAATCACAGCTATAATTGCTTGCCAGTTAAGTGCCAGAGAACCACTTTGGCTGGCCAGCCTTTCAGAAGTCTTCATGTCCCAACAGTGACGGGGGCAAGGCTGGGTAAGAGCAAAGATCTGAAATGTGTTCACCTTTTGAATTAAGCCTTTGATTTTGTAAAGAGATCAATAGATAATTCCATGTTTCCTAGTGGGGTGACTTGAAAAGCATATTTTCTAATTTTCCATATCCTCCATGTTGAGAGCTTTGGCCTTCCGGCTGTGGTTTGGACACATCGAGCACACTGTTGTCTCAGGCTCTTTGCATTTGCTTTCCCCTCCACCTTCCATGCTCTGCCCCTGATTTCAGTATGCCTCACTCCATTGCTTCTTCCAAGTTTCTGTGACATGTCTTCTCATCAGAGAGACCTTTCCTGTCCATGCACTGTAAAATATTAATACTCCGCTTCCAAAATTCATCACTCTCTAGCCCTTTACGCAACTTTATTTTTCCTCTTGGTTCTTAGTACCTTGTTGCATGTTATACTTTAATTGACTTAATGGTTTATTGTTTCTCCCATTAAAATTAAGTTCCAAAAGAGAAGGAACTTTGCCTATTTTGTTCATTAGTGTAGTGCAGCACCTGTAACTGTGCCTGGCATAGGAGTGGTGCTCAATAGACATTTGTTAAAGGGATAAATAAAATCAATGATCAGATACCTGGTGAAGTATTCAGATGACTCTTCTATATGAATCTTTTGACAGAACGATTGCTATGGATTCTTAATTTTTAAAATAATACATGTATTTGAATATTCTAACTTTTAATTCCAATTGTTTACTTTCGAGGTCTTATTTTTTTTATTTTTAAGGTGAGCTGCTTTTTGTGTAACTAAATAAAGATATTTGTTCTTCTGAAATATAATCTCATAATTCCATTAAGGTTGTTCATGGAACCCTGGATGGTCAGAATAATAATCCCATTATCAATGATCCAGCAATTATCTTTGGGTAATTGGGCCCATTAAAAAAATCAAAAGATTCCATGTTTTTATCATTGTCCTCCTTTCTAGAAAAACCTATGGAGAGCTACAAAGAAAAGCCATGACCTGACCGAGGCTTGCCAAAATTTTCAGAGTTGCCTTATACACATGAGATGCTTTCTTATTCTGTTTGAGGGAATAGGAAGTTTCTTAAGCCATTAATTTGTAGGAGTTTGACTTTTGACTTCAAGAAGTTCTTGATGTGTGTGTGTGTGTGTGTGTGTGTGTGTGTGTGCATTAACATAATTAATGTGCCCATAAGTATCAGATTGAATCATTGGACTAAAGTTTTAAAATTTTTTAACAAATGTATTAATCATACAGAGTTAGTTAATTAAAAATTTTTCCTAGAAGTCAAACTGGATGCCATTTAAAATGTTATTCTTTTTTTAAATATATTTTTATTGATTTCAGAGAGGAAGGGAGAAGAAGAGAGAGATAGAAACATCAATGATGAGAAAGAATCATTGATCGGCTGCCTCCTGCACACTCCTGTACTGGGGATTGAGTCTGCAACCTGGGCATGTGCCCTTGACTGGAATTGAACCCGGGACCCTTCAGTCTGCAGGCCGACACTCTATCCACTAAGCCAAAACAACTAGGGCAAAAATGTTATTCTTTTTGAAGCATAGGACAGTGTATAATAAGCACATCCAGTAGAAAACTTTGAGGGAACATTGGGGGCAAAATAATATTTGTGACTACAATGATCTCCATATATGCAGACACTGACTCCTAAAACATTAAAGGAAAATGGAGGTCTGCAGTTTATGCTGGCCCATTGTATTTTGACACTGTAGATCTTTGATAAACAGATCAATGAAGTATATACTCCAAATTTTTAGTTAGTAGATAAAGAAAAAGAGTTCTAGAGTCATGAAAGAACTTGGTTGCATTCACACATTGTTACAGCCAGAATGCAGTATCTTGATTTCTTATCCTGTGGTTTTCCTATTATGTGTGAATTATTTCCATGTATATAGAGAAGTGAATGAACATTGGGCTAAATTCATAGACCTTTCAGGGATAAAATTACTCATTGTTCAGTTTGTGCTAAACAAAAATGTCTTAGATCCGTGATTTACAACCTGTGCCCTGCTGACGTAAAGTTCTCAGACATGAGGCTGAGAATGGTCAGGGCTCCAGGACCTTCCCATTTTCCCATTTACACACTGGGATTCCATGAAAGACTATATTCGAATAAGAAATTGTTACTACCAATATCTATCTAATAATAGGATAATATGTAAATTGGTTGAGACGCCGTCACATAACGACCGATCAGCAGGCTGTGTCCCCACCCCCTGCACCGGCCCAGAGACATGAGGCTCACATCCCCATCCCTGGCAATGGGCCCGGGACATGAGGTTTGCATCCCAGCCCCCTGTGCTGGCCCGGGGACTTGAGGCTCACGTCCCCAACCCTTGAAACAGGCTCAGGGATGTGAGGCTGGCGTCCCCGCCCTCCTGTGCTGGCCCGGGGGTCTGCAGGTGCACAGAGAGTCCTCTCCACTGCGGGCCCGGTCAGGGGTCCGCAGACACATGGAGGTCCACAGGCCTCTGCCACAGCCTGGCGCGGGGGTCCACAGGCCTCCCCCAGCTCTAGCCTACCTCTTTGAGGCAATCCATCAAGGAGCCTCGGATGGGTGGGTGGGTGGGGCTTACCTTTTTGGGGCGACGGATTGTGGAGCTCCTGCACTGTGAAAGGGCACAGGCCAAACTGGGGGATCCCCCACCCCACCCTGAGGGCATGAATTTTGTGCACCGGGTCACTAGTAAGTAAATAAATAAGTAAATAAATCACTATTCTATGTTATTAATGTTTCAGTTAATTCCTGATGTGGATTGTGCATATCTGGTTGGGTTAAGGAAGGAGGCCAATTTTTATAATACAGCCCCCTAGGATTGGTGACAATCGCTTGTTATTAAATGACAAGCATTAAAAAGTGTGTATATAATCTACACAAGTTTATACATTTATTCAATCTACCTTCCATGAATTTAAAGTTACTTGCTTGAAGGGTGGGGGACACACATAAGGACCTGTTTTTTCTGTAAGTCCATACTCAAAAATTGCCACTTATATAGACCCACCATTTTATCAGAATGAGTGAGAGGAACATTTACACTAAATCTGCTTAACTAAAAATTTATTTCTGGAAGAAAAACAAATTGAAGTGGAAGAAAATTAAATGGTGACTTAAAGTAAGTTGCTCCATCCCTTTGTTCTTTGGGGCAATTAAATTGCACAGCATTATCACTTTGGGGTTTTCTTTTTTTTTTTTTTTTTTAAATATATTTTATTGATTTTTCACAGAGAGGAAAGGAGATGGATAGAGAGTTAGAAACATCGATGAGAGAGAAACATCGATCAGCTGCCTCCTGCACACCTCCCACTGGGAATGTGCCCGCAACCAAGGCACATGCCCTTGACCGGAATCGAACCTGGGACCTTTCAGTCCGCAGGCCGACGCTCCATCCACTGAGCCAAACCGGTTAGGGCCACTTTGGGGTTTTCAATAAAGAATCCTTAGAACTGCCTGGCTTGGGAACTTTGAAGTTTGGCAATTTATTATGTTGGGCATTTCACCCTTTCCTTGGCTAGCCTGTTCAATACCTTCCCCTCAGGTCACCATTATTGCCCTCAACTCTCATGCCTATGGCAGATACTAATTGGTCATGGCATTCTTTTCTGTTGAACCTAAACATGGCCTCAGAATTTGTACTAACATGGCACTCTAGGTAGCCAAGACCAATTGATCAACATTTTCACATGTGATGAAAGCTATTTGCCCTTGCTGGTGCAGCAGGAAAAAACTGAGGGCATTGAATTAGAGGGTTCTGTTCTAATAATAACTCTAATTCTGTATAATTCTGAGCAAACCAGTTAACCTCCCCGTGTCTCAGTTTTATTGACTATATAATGGAGAAAATAATTACTTTTATAATAATTACTTTTCTTAAGATGGTTGTAAGGATATATGACAGTGTGTACATGAACATCCTTAGAGAAAAAGGAAAACCTCAAAAATACCTATACCAATTAAATTATTACAATCACCTATGTCTGGAGAATTCCCTACCAATATCCAAATTCAAATATCTGCTGTTTTCGCTTCTTTTACCACTCAGGTTTCCCTTTCCACATCTATAAAATGTCAATAGTAATAGTTACAGAATTATTATGAGGATTAAATGAAAAACATGTGCAAAAGGCCCTACCACAGCTTTTGGCAGAATTCAAACTCAATAAAGTGTCATTATTATCCTCTTCACTAGCCAACTCTCTGGCCAATGCTAGCAAAGTTAGGGTTGAGTTGGCTCTGATCCTTTAGCATAAATGAGCACACTCAGGCCACATCAACATAAAAACCAGGAGGATCTAATGTACTACATGGTGACTATATTTAACAACACTGGATTATATACTTGAACATTGCTAAGAGAGTATCTTAAATATTCTCGCTACAAAAATAAATAGTAATTGTATGAGGTGATGCAGGTGTTAACTAGGCCTTCTGTGGTAACCATTTTGCAATATATAAGTACTAGAGGCCCGGTGCACAAAATTCGTGCACTGGGGATGGGTGGGGGTCCCTTAGCCCAGCATGTGCCCTCTTGCAGTCCGGGACCCCTCCCTCGTTACTGCCCACCTGCTTGCTGCTTCCTACCGCTCGGCTTGCTGCTCCTTAGTGCTGCCACGAAGGCCTTGGGTCTGCTGGGTGCCGGGCCTGCGGGTTTGTGTCTCTGATACCCCCAGCAGCCCCAGCACCTTGATGGCGGGGCTTGGGGCTGCGGGTCTTTGAACAGGGCCCCAGCAGCCCCAGCACCAAGGTGGTGGGCCTTGGGGCTGCTGGGTACAGGCCCCCCCGCTGCGTGTTTGTGTCTTCTATCAGGCCCCAGCAGCCCTAGCAGCCCCAGCACCACCTAAATAACTTAAGGGAAACTTTATTTAGTCTTCTTTTAAAAGCAATCTAGTTTAAAAATGAGTTGCAGTTAAGACAGAACAAAGAACATGGTACCTAAGAGTGAGATAGACTGACAGAGGAGAGGCTGG
>NW_005881365.1:0-5831 GCF_000147115.1 Myotis lucifugus | reverse complement strand
CAAAAATGAACTTTGACCCCTGTCTCATATTGGGACAGTGTAGGAACTTGGGCCCAGGAATGGAAAAATACCAGGTAGTCAGGAAGGCAAGTTAAGACCAGGTGTCCAGAAGGATAAGCTGACCACAGAATATCACCACCCCTCCACTCCCTGCTCAAAAAAAAAAAAAAAAAAAAAAGCAGAATTTTATCTCCCTTCTAACCACTTGCTTTTCCTACCCAGACATGGAAAATTCCACAAGCACACCATTTTCATAAAGCCTGTCTTTTCATGCAAGCCCGGGTTGTCCCCAGTTCATAAAAGCAGCCAAGCAAAGCCAGCCCCCGAGCCAGTTCAGAGCACCTTCCCTTCCTCTGTGCTGCCTCTCTTGTGCTCGAGCATAAGCTTAATAAAATCTGTCTTGAAATTTCTCTGAAATTTCCTCTCGATTTTCATCTTGGGGAACCCAAGAACCCCAATATTCAATTCAACACTCAACCTCATACACCCAAATCAATTCCAGGTGGATCACAGACCTACATATGAAAGGTAGAACAAAAATGCTTCTAGGAGAAAAGGAGAATATGCTCATAAATCTGGAGTGATAAAATATTTAAGGGGGAATTAAATAAATTGACCATAAAAGATTGATCCGTTAGACGTGATTAAAAGGAGAAACGTTTGCACATCAGAAGACACTCTTTAAAGATAAGTTTCATTCACTCATTAACAGTATCTGTTGAGCACTTACTAGGAATTAGCCTGTTCTTGGTTCTGTGGATAGAGTGGGAGGCAGAGACGCTATCTCTGCCCTCAGAGGCTTACCTTCCAGAGCGGGCTTGGCAGGCTTTTCTGTAAAAAGCCAGGTAGTCAACATCTTAGGCTTCATGGGCCACAGACTCTGTTGAAAATTATTCTTCTTTTGTGATTCGTTAAAAATGTAAAATTGTTCCTAACTCGCGGCCCTAGAAAAACAGCCTGGTCTGGCCTTGGAGGCTATAGTTTGACAACCCCTGGTCCAGAGAGAAAGGAAGGTTGACAATAACAGGAAGACAAATAAATAACACATAACTTCACATGTGTGTGTGATATCTTTCAGGCAGTGTTATGAACGGGATAAAAGGGTGCTCTGATAAAGAAGAATAGGGCCAATAAGGAAGATGTGGGTTAGGTTATTAGTGCTCATTCATATCTGTGTGCTTCTCAACATTTCTCAGCCCCCTCTGTAGTTAGATTGACCTTGCTACTGAGTTCTACGCAATGGGATGTGGGCAGAAGTGACGTTGGTTGCTTCCATGTCTATAAGATGGCCTGCTGGTCTTCCATCCTCTCCCTTGTCTATGGGGCTGGAAGGCATCTCTGAGCTGGCTGAGAAGTAAACTTGGTTAAACTATTGATATTTCGGGTCTGTTTTTTAATAGCAGCATAGTCTAGCCCAGTGATTTTAAACTGGTGTGCCACAAGAATTTTTAAAACGTGCAATACCTGACTATTTACTCAGGGGCACTGACCTCTTTCCCCTGAGATCTGTGGTCGGCAAACCGCAGCTTGTGAGCCACATGCGGCTCTTTGGCCCCTTGAGTGTGGCTCTTCCACAAAATACCACATGTGGGCGCGCACGTACAGTGCGATTGAAACTTCATGGCCCATGCGCAGAAGTTGGTATCTTGTGGAAGAGCTGGTATTTTGTGGAAGAGCCACACTCAAGGGGCCAAAGAGCCGCATGTGGCTCTCGAGCCACGGTTTGCCGAGCCGCAGTTTGCCAACCACTGCCTTAGATTATCCAATTAAAAAAAAAAACAAGACAACAGCCAACACAGCAATAGCCATCAGGTGTGAATGAAAAAAATTTTTTTGTCAGATCGGCAAAAAATATATTTTTTGGTGTGCTGCAGAATATTATAATTAGTTTACATGTGCCACGAGATGAAAAAGATTGAGAATCTCTGTCTAGCCTAGTCTGACCAATCCGGGAGACTTCCTTTAAGCTGAAATATAATGAGGGCAAAGCAATAGATTCTATATCATTCCATTCTATATTTTTTAAATGCTGATCTTGATCCATTAAATAAATTTCCTAACTTATCAACCTGAGAAACCTACATAATATGTATGTACAATATTGGAATACACATTACTTCTAATTTCCTTCCAATTCTAGGGTTCTACGACTTCTACTGCTGAGTCCAAAATAGCTCAATCCATGTAATTATCAGCCGCCTTTATGGTTAATGCGAGCACAGAAACCAGCATGAGAAAAAACTGCGCCCAGACAGGGAGAGAGAACACCTGGTCTCTTAGCAAAGGCCACGAATCACATGAGCTCCACCGCGAGTCTCCCTCCAGCGCCTCAGATGCCTGCGTGTGTAGCTATGCCGGCTCCCGAGCCAGGCTGCCTGGGTTCAAACCCTGGGCTCAGTACCTTTGAGAAAGCCACTTACCCTCCTAAGCGTGACTTTCTACATTTATAAAATGAACATAAAAGCACTTCTGCCCCCCAGGAGGATTAAAGGAGAAGCACAGGTGGAGTTTTTAGCACATCCTCCTGTTATTATGCTGATGGAAAGTCGCTTCCCAGGTGAGCAGCTTGCCCAGGCCTCAGAATGGTGGTGGCCCATTTCCTTAAAGGCTCCAGCCTGAAGGATGGTGTAGGACTGAGCTGGGGGGGAAGGGGGAGTTGGAGGGGGGGCACGGAGACCAAGCTGACTTCCCCCGGACCCACCCTCATGTCAGTGCTGAGCACAGTCCCTGGTGCAAATATGTCCGAGAAATCGCTGTTGAATGGATGCATGAGTAATCAACCAATCAACCAGTCAATCAATGTGCCTACTCAGAGCTCCTATCAAGTGTTCTCGCACAGTGCCAACTTCAGGAAGCCACTCGCTCCAGAGCCAGAGTTCACCCGCACGGCCCCCAGGGCCATGCCAGGACTCCTGCAGGCCCCAGCCATCGCCATGTGCCAGGAAGGCTGGGCCTGATCTGAAGTGAGAGCTGAGGAAGCCGACACCAGATGGGACTCCTTTAGAAAATCAAACCTAAGGCCCTGCTTATCAGTAATTCCCGCTCGCAAGAGACGCTTAGCCTATTCCTTCTTTTCTTTCCAAAGGGCCTTAATTAAGAACATTTATGCGCCACAAAAAAGCACCCCAGCCAGAGCTGCAGCTCCCCAAAAGGTGGAAGAAACTGTCATAGGGCCAGGAAGTTTCAGGTAAGATGAATGCCTGTAGATGAGTCCCACAATCCCGGGCCAGGTCCCTTGACAATGAGGATTTGTCGAGATCTCTGTGGTTCTCTAACCTGAGTTTCAAGAGCAGGACTAGTCCAAAGAGAAATGAGGAAAACACAGTTGTGACCAGCCTGCTGCTTTTATGATAATAATAAACACTTTTAGTATTTGCTATTCCAGGTCTCTGCATTCTAGCCCTCCTAAGAATCTCTCAGAACGAGGACTCTGTCACCACTTGCTAAAGACAGAGGCTCAGAGAGATGAAGGAATCGCCCAAGGACAGAGGATTCTCCAAGCTCAGGTGCACTGCATTGCTCCCAGGTGCTTCCTCTCATCAAATCCTGGCTCGGATGAACGCTCCTCCTGACCCTATGCATCCAAATCACAACAATACAAGTGCACCTGCTATTATCCAAAATGCAAAACCACCTAGTCATCACTTTCGCACAGCCTTTTCCAAAACCACCCTCCCACGGCCCATTCTGGAGGGTCCTGTGCCAAGACTGCACCTGTCCCAGAATTGGCAAACGCTTCTGTCGTGGGCTGAAAGGTGGCTCCCTAAAATACATGCCCACATCCTGATCCTAGAACCGGTATTATTTCATATGGCCAAACATGTGATTAAGTTAATGACCTTGAGATAGTGGCTTGTCCGGGGTTCTCGAGGTGGGCTCCAAATACAATCACATGTATCCTTATGAGAGGAACTTTGGGGACAGACACAGAGAAGGCAGTGATGTGACATTAGAGGTAAGGATTTGAGTGATTTGGCTAAAAGATGAGGCACACCCAGAATTGCAGGCAGACCCCAGAAGCTAGAAGAGACATGGAACAGGTGAGGTTCTAGAACGTCTGGAGGGAGGACGCATCTGCTTCCGGACTTTGGCCTCCAGAACTGTGACAGCTGCTGATGGAAACCACCCAGTTTGTGTTCATTTGTTACAGCAGCCACAGGAAACCAATACTCTCTCCGAACAGGCAAACTGACTTGGTCAGGCCCCATCACGTGGCAGTAATGTGTGGTTCAGAGACTGAGAGTTACGGCTCCTACATGTTGTCTCGGGGTTTCTCAGTACCCAAAACCCCACAGACCCATTTTTCATGGGTGCAACAGGGAGCTGTTCAGTTTAAAACAAACTCTTAAAGCTTTAGAAACCACACTGATGAACACAGGGGTGCTGAAGGGCAAGGGTTTGGGCTGCCATTTGGGAGACTGGAACGTGGTCTGCCAACAATGAGACCAGCTGGGGGGAGGAGGGAGATCCATATTAGGGTTAAAGAAGGTCCCTAAGGTATACCGGATGTTGGCGGGAGGGCAGAAAGATGTGACTAGGAGGTGGTCTACTACAGTGGGGCTTTGGCTTACGAGTTTAACTCAAATTACTCTGTCAACTCAATGCAAAAAATCGGCCGAGAGACAGCTGGTATCTCAAAAAACTCGTTAGTCCGGACACTCGTAAGTCAAGGCCCCACTGTATTTCGACTTCTAGAGAGATCTGAATGCCAGTTGTTGGCTGAGGGACCGACCCCACTCCCACCTGTTTTTTGTGGGGTTTTTTTTTTGGGGGGGGGGCCTTGGTAACAAGGGCACTGAGTTACATTCCAGCATGGCTGAAAGGATTATGGAAGTGACTGACACCTTGGAAGTCCCGAGAACACAAAATTTGAAAGCATTATGGGAAATTTCCATCCCCCTCTTCCCACAATACAGGTGTAGAGTTGGCCAACTTCGTTCATTCCTTCCTTCAACAAATATAGATGGAGCACCCCCTATGCTCACGGCTCTGAACCAGGACCCTAGTACAGGGCAGTGAACACAGAAGCCACAGCCCTGTCCTGGAGGGCTCTCTGGGCAACGGTTCCCAACCACAAGCACTTTTGTCCCCCAGGGGCCACCGGGCAATGTCTCTGGGTGTCATGACTAGTGGGGGAGGAGGGCATCTAGTGGGGAGAGGCCAGGGATACTAACACCCTACAATGCATAGACAGTCCCCCACCACTAAGAATTCTGTGCGCAAAATGCCAACAGCACGGAGTGGTGCCACATGACAGGACAGTGGGGGAGAGTTTAAAGGGAGGGGACAGCAGAAAGCCCTGGAGCATACTGGGGAGACGTCACCCACCCTTGTCTACGGCGCTGTCTCTGCTGAGGCCTGAGGATGCGAGGAGTGTCCAGGTAGGAAGTGGGGAGCAGCCGCAGGAGCACAGCCCATCCTTCCGGCAGAGGAGACGGCATCTTCGAAAGTGGAAAAGGAAAATGCTTTGAGGAAGCGGACCTCTCCTCCATCCGGCTAGAGAGGGAGTGAGTGCAGGGCGGAGGAGGGGCGCCAGGCGAAGCTCAGGCCTGCCCCATCGTGGTTGGAGGACCACGCTGACTATGCAGGAGGCACACCTGTGTCAAGAGCACAGGCTTGGAGTCCGGGGTGACTTTAAATCCCAGCTCCCCCACCATTCATGCTCCGCGACCTTGGACAAGACACAAACCCTGAGTGTCTAAACCGGGTTTCAGAGCATAGAGCAGAAGGCGGAGGGAGAATAACACCCCCTCAGGTGTGGGGCTGGAACGAGCGAACGCACGGGGCAACTCCCACACCACGTGCTGCTGCAAATATTGTCTCACCTGTGT
>NW_005881364.1:0-5831 GCF_000147115.1 Myotis lucifugus | reverse complement strand
ATCTGAAACATGCTCAAAGTCACTAATTATCCAAGAGATGCAAATCAAAACAACAATGAGGTACCATCTCACACCTGTCAGAATGGCTATCATCAACAAATCAACAAATGACAAGTGCTGGCGAGGATGCGGAGAAAAAGGAACCCGCGTGCACTGCTGGTGGGAATGCAGACTGGTGCAGCCACTGTGGATAACAGTACAGAGTTTCCTCAAAAAACTAAAAATGGAACTTCCATTTGACCCAGTAATCCCACTTCTAGGAATATATCCCAAGAAAACAAAAACACCAATCAGAAAGGATATATGCATCCCTATGTTCATAGCAGCACAATTCACCATAACTAAGATTTGGAAACAGCCTAAGTGCCCATCAGCAGATGAGTGGATTAAAAAACTGTGGTACATCTACACGATGGAATACTACGCTGCTGTAAAAAAAGAACGAATTCTTACCATTTGCAACATCATGGATGGAACTGGAGAGCATTGTGCTAAGCAGAATAAGCCAGTCAGAGAAAAATAAACATTACATGATCTCACTCATTTGTGGAATATAATGAACAATATAAACTGATGAACAAAAACAGATCCAGAGACAGAGAAGCATCGATCAGACCATCAAGCCTCAGAGGGAAGGAAGGGGGTGGGGGGATAAGCGGGAGAGATCAACCAAAGGACTTGTATGCATGCATATAAGCATAACCAATGGACACAGACACCAGTGGGTTGAGGGCATGAGTGGGGGTTTGGGGGCATTGGAGGATGAGGACACATATGTAATACCTTAATCAATAAAGAAAAAAAAAGAATTGGGCTTAATAATTTATTTTAATTCCTAGAAGTCAAACATATATAAAAACCCAACTCTATTGGCTTAGATATTGGAAAGCCATTAATTCATAATTGCTTATCTTAGTTTGTTACCTTACAGTTTTCTTTTTTTAAAAAAAAAATATATTTTTATTGATTTCAGAGAGGACAGGAGGGGGGAGAGATATGGAAACATCAATGATGAGAGAGAATCATTGATTGGCTGCCTCCTGCACCTCTCCTATTGGGGATTGAGCCTGCAACCAGGGCTTGTGCCCTTGACTGGAATTGAACCTGGGACCCTTCAGTCCGCAGGCCGACGCTCTATCCACTGAGCCAAACCGGCTAAGATGCAGTTTTCTTTCCTATATCCAACATCAGAGTCGAGATACTGAACAAATTAATTACCGCAGGGTCCCTCTTGCCCTTTTATAACACCACTCACCTCACCCCATCCCCACCTACATCCCTAACTACTAGCAACCCCTAATTTGTCCTCCATTTCTAAAAATTTATCATTCCAAATGTTATGTAATAGAATTATACAGTATGTATCTTTTGAGATTGACTTTTTTCTCAGCATAATTCCCTGGGGATTCCTCCAAGTTATTGTTCTATCAATGGTTCATCCCTTTTATTGCTAAGTAGTGTCTACTGTATGAATGGGCCAAAGATTGCTGACACATTTACCTCCCACTGAAGGACATTTGGGCTGATTCCAGATTTTGGCTCTTACAAATAAGATTGCTGTGAACAGTCATGTATAGGATTCTGTTGAACATATGGTAATTGCATGTTTATTTTATAAGAAGGTGTGAAAGCCTTTCCCGGATTAGCTGTGCCATTTTACATTCCCACCAAAAAAATGTGTGTGATCCAAATCTAGTTTTGAGTTTTGAATCCGCTGCGTGTTTACCATGTGCACCTAGGCAACTTACTTTATTATTTTAAGCCTTTGTTTCCTCTGCTTTTAACAGGAAGATGATAATAACTTTTCAGAGGTGTTGCTGGGATTAAAGGAAACGTGTGAAACAAAAAGTCAACAAGTAGTAACAGAGTGTAATGTTTCAGTAGACGAACTGCATAATAGGGAAGCCACATTTTATGAGTAAATGCTTGACGAAGGGAAGAAACTGCCTGGAGACAAGACATGAGGGCCGGACATTAGAAGGAAAGAGAATAGGTTAGTGCCCTCTTTTTTAAATAAGATCATAAGTGCTTAGCAAAGGTACTTATTTTAGTGGGTAAAATGCATAGGCTCTGAAATCACATTGTGTGGACTTAAACTCCACTTCTGTCTCTTACTTGAGTAAGTTACTTAGCTTATCCTCTATGTGCTTTAATACCCTCATCTGTAAAATTGTGATACTGCTATTGACTTCATCAATCTGTTATGAAAATTAAAAGTGTTGATGCAGCCCAGCTAGTGTGGCTCAGTGGTGAGCCAACGACAGTAGGAACCCAGGAGATCTCGGTTTGATTCCCAGTCAGGGCACATGCCCAGGTTTCAGGCTCAGTCCCCAGTAGGGAGCATGCTTGAGGCAGCCAATCAATAATTCTCTGTCATCATTGATGTTTCTATCTCTCTCTCCCTCTCCCTTCCTCTCTGAAATCAATAAAAATATATTTTAAATTTTTAAACAAAAGTGTTGATGCACATAATAGATTTAGGATTATGCCTGCCACAAAATAATTATTAGCCATTATTATTTTTAAATGTCTGCTTTTTCTCCCTTCTATGTATTCGCTGTGCAACCTTACATCAGTTTCCTTATCTATACAAAAAAAAGAATAAAGCTGGTGAAGGTGGAAGAAGGTGTAGGGTGATAAATGGTGACAGGAAAACTAAAATAAAAGGAAAAACTTTATAAGACTGTGATAAGGATTAAATGAGATAACATACTTAAGATGATTGGCACCTAGCAAACGTGAGATAAATGTTAGTTTCCTTCCTTTCCTAAAGTCACCAATTATTTTACTATTGTAAGCCAGGTTTTTTGTTTTATTTCCCCCATGAGTCAGGCTGTCAGCTGTCGTTTTCCTGGGAATATGCCTCTGTGCAGCTGTTTCACTTGCTACATAAAGTTTCAAGTGCAGAAGCTTTATAGCAAATTATATTTTATTAGCCCAGAAATGTCTTTATGTTCAATTTTTGGTTATAAACTGTTTTTGAAAATTGAGTTCTGAAACCATAGGTCTCTAAATTAGAGTACAGTTCTAATGATGATAAATTCTTTTTTTCAAGAGTGAATTAAATTGCGTAAACAAAATATATTCTCATCGTGTCCAACAATGTATTAGAAGAACTTGGACTCTCTGAGTGGGTACGAAAACACAGCAATAGAATGGGGATTCCTGGGGGAGTCTACAGTCAATGGCATTATACTAGTAAAGTCTATGAGTTTAGGTGACTCCATGAAGTGGATAATTTGGTTCTGTAAACTCAAAACTAGTAAGATCTCCAGTAGACCCCTCTGAGAGGCACAATGGCACCCTCACTTGTCCATTCCACTCAGAAGTTTTGATTCAGGGACATTTTGGTACTGGGGCATTTTGACACCTCCTTAAAGCAAATGATTTAAGTTTACAGCTTTAATGGTTACCATGTACCATATGCTACAACAGGCACATCATCTGTAAGTTTCAACCCTTTGAGATGAGGTTAAGGATGGAGTGAGGAAAATGGGGTGGGGTTGGAGCGTGGTTAAAATTCAGATTGGTTTAAAGATGGAGAGAGAATGAGTGAAAGGGTTACAAAAAGCGCAGTAAATGAGAGGAAATTAGATATGAAATGAGGGACAAGTAGAAGGATGAGGTGAGGAGACGGAAGCATCTAATAAACAAGCCACAAATCAAAGAAAATCATGTTTACTCTCCTTGGACACCTCAGAAAGGGCCACCTGTCATTTAAAGCAGAGTCTAAGCATCCCTGAATTTTATGCATTTGCATTTCAAAATTCACTATTTCTCCTTTAAATCTGCAGTGGTCTTTTGTAGCTACTTCAATTTTTCTTAATCTGACTTCTTTAGTGGGATTTTTTTCCATCTTCCATTTTAAAATCTGGATGATAAAATGAAAGTCTTCCTAATAGTTTAGAAGACAGAAAGAAACACTGAGCCCAGAATATAATGAGTGCAATGAGGTTAAAAAAGAAAAGAGTTCAGATCTGCTTGGAGGAGGATCACAATAGGCATCATGGAGAAAGGGGCATTTGCAACAAACTTTGATTAATGCATTCTACCCTTGTCTCTGTCACGAAGTAGCTCCTTAACCACTCAAATGGAACCGCCCTCAGAAAGTCACCAAAGGATATAAAATTTTTAAATCCATCGAAAACTTTCAGTTCCTACTTATTAAAACTTTCTGTGTCATTTGATCCTGTTAATTTTTGCCATGTCTCACTTGGCGTTTGTGATTCAGTCTCTTTCCCTTTGTTCTTCTCCCACAGGTGTCAGCTTAGTCTCCTTTGGGAACTTAAATTTCTGAGGAATTATGACCTTAACCCCCTTCTCAACTCTACACACTCACTATTCTGTCTGTATTGGTCAGCTTTTACTATGTTATGCTGTAGCAACATATAATCACAAAATCTCAATGGCATATTCTTTTATAGGTCAACACTGCAACTGGGTTCTACCTGCTCTGGGAAGGAGCAGCCTCTATCTGAAATATGCTGATCTCATGACAAAGAAAGATGGTGCACCACAAGATGGTCCCTAAAACTTTTTCTTGGAAGTTGCACATTGCTTCCCAGTTCACAGGCCAAGAAAAGTCATATGGCCAAGCCTGCTGTCAGTAAGGTGGGAAGTTTGATTCTCCCTCAAAATGGGCCAGTAGGAATCATCCGAGACATGCAAATCAAAACAACGAGGTACCATCTCACACCTGTCAGAATGGCTATCATCAACAAATCAACAAACGACAAGTGCTAGCGAGGATGTGTAGAAAAAGGAATCCTCTTGCACTGCTGGTGAGAATGACTGGTGCAGCCACTATGGAAGACAGTATGGAGTTTCCTCAAAAAACTAAAAATGAAACTTCCATTTGATCCAGTGATCCCATTTCTAGGAATATATCCCAAGAAAACAGAAACACCAATTAGAAAGGATATATGCAACCCTATGTTCATAGCAGCACAATTTACAATAGCTAAGATTTGGAAACAGCCTAAGTGCCCATCAGTAGATGAGTGGATTAAAAAACTGTGGTACATCTACACAATGGAATACTATGTTACTGTAAAAAAGAAGGATTTCATAAAAAAATTAAATTTAAAAAAAAATAAAATAAAATAAAAAAGAAAGAATTCTTACCATTTGCAACAGCATGGATGGAACTGGGAGAGCATTATGCTAAGTGAAATAAGCCAGTCAGAGAAAGATAAATACCACATGATCTCACTCATTTATGGAATATAATGAACAACATAAACTGATAAACAAAAACAGATCCAGAAACAGAGAAGCATCTATCAGACCGTCAAACCTCAGAGAGAAGGTAGGGGAGGGTGGGGGTAAGGGGAAGAGATCAACCAAAGGACTTATATGTAAGCATATAGGCCTAACCAATGGACACAACAGGGGGGTGAGGGCATGAGTTGAAGGGGATGGGGGGTAATGTGGGAATAAGGACACATATGTAATAACTTAATAAAGAAATTTAAAAAAATATTTTCTGGCCAGCCAGTGTTGCTCAGTGCTTGAACATTGACCCATGCACCAAGAGGTCACCAGTTGGATTCCAGGGCAGGCACATGGTCGGTTGCAGGCTTATTCCCCAGTATGGGACATGCAGGAGGCAGCCACCCAATGTTTCTCACTGATGTTTCTCTCTCTCTCTCTCCCCCTCTCCCTTCCTCTCTTCAAGAATCAATAAAAACATATTAAAAAATATTTCCCAAACACTATTTATACTGTACCATTTACTTTGAACAAAGTACAGATTTTCTTTTAAATTCAAACTGTAAATAATTGCATTCTGGGCATTTATTTTAAAGATGGTCTATAAACTATATTCATTA
>NW_005881363.1:0-5832 GCF_000147115.1 Myotis lucifugus | reverse complement strand
CTGTGTGTGACAGGGTAGAGCCATAACCTCCCCATTGGCCCTGCCCTGAGTGTGACAGGGTGCAGCGCCCAACCCCCTGATCCGCCCTGCTCTGTGTGTGACAGGGGGCGGTGCCCAACTCCCCTATCGGCCCTACTCTGTGAGTGACGGGGGGAGCTCCTCAACCCCCTGATGGGCCCTGCTCTGTGCGTGACAGGGTACAGAGCCCCAACACCCCTGATTGGCCCTGCTCTGTGCGTGACAGGGGGCGGCGCCGCAACCTTCCCATCGACCCTGCCTTGAGTGTGACAGGGGGCGGTGCCCCAACCCCCCAATCGGCCCTACCCTGAGCGTGACTGAGGGTGGCATCGCAACTCCCCGATCTGCCCTGCTCTGAGCCTGACCAGGGGCTGCACTTAGGAATTGGGCCTGCCCTCTGCCACCCGGGAGCAGGCCTAAGCCAGCAGGTCGTTATCTCCCGAGGGGTCCCAGACTGCGAGAGGGCACAGGCCAGGCTGGGGGACCACCCCCCCCAGTGCACAAATTTTTGTGCACCGGGCCTCTAGTCCTATATAATAAAAGCCTAATATGCAAATCAACTGAACGGTGGAACCACTGGTGGAATGACTGTTTGCTATGACGCACACTGACCACCAGGGGGCAGACGCTCAACACAGGAGCTGCCCCTAGCCTGCAGGCCCCAGGCCAGCCAAGGCAGGTGCCAGCGGCGGGGAGGGGAGGCCCCCCAATCGCCCCACCAGTTGCCCTGCAGAAGGAAGCGACCAGCGGCGGTGGGGCAATCAAAGGGGCGGGGCTTGCCAGCGAGTGGTCTGGCGCCACCCCCCAATCACCCCACAGGTCACCCTGCAGATCGGCCCTGATTGCCGGCCAGGCCTAGGGACTCTACCCATGCACGAATTTCATGCATTGGGCCTCTAGTGTGGATAATAAAATTCTGACAGTAATACACGTCTAATACATTTTCTGATTTGTTTGTATATCTTAGAAATTCATTCTTAGATAGTGATATTCATTCAGCTTTGGCCATATCTCTTTAAGTTTAAAAAAATTTTTTTAAATTACAGTTGCCATCCAATATTATATTAGTTTCAGGTGTGCAGCATAGTACATTTATATTATTTACAAAGTGATCCCCTTGATAAGTCCTGCACCCATCTGGCATGATATAGTTATTACAACATTATTGACAACATTCCCTGTGCTGTATTTTACATCCCCATGACTAATTTGTAACTATCTATCTTAAAGGTCCCAAGCACAGACCCACTTACTCACAAACATTCACCCTAAGCTCCAGAGAAGTAACATCAGCTGGAAGAGCTGCAGGGACAGCAAGGGAGAAACTGAATTATCTGGCATCAGGGCAAGAGCTGGAAGAGCAGCTCTTCTGGGACAGAAGTGCCATCAGGCACCATTGTTCCTTTGTGGAGATCTCCCCAACACAGCCTGCAGGCCCAGACAGGTGCCAAAATCTGAGCCTCCATTAACCTAACACTGCTCTTGCCCCACCTGGTGATTCTCTGAGACCCCATCCCACCCAATTCAAGTGCACGCCAGAGATCTTTCTGAGGCTGCTCCACACAGGTGGCTGTCCTGGGCCCACACTGCAGACTCTCCTAAAATCTCTCGAAGGCCCGCAAATCCCAAACAAGCAGCAGCTGGCCTCAGGACACCCTGTACCTCTTGCCAAATGGCCCCAAGCTCAGCACTAGTGCAACCAACCTCCATTCACAGCATAACCACCCCCAGGCACCTTCAAGCCCAGCACAGGCAGCTACCACCAAACTGCAGATCCTTTGTAACTCCTATCAGGTGGCCCTAGGTCAGATACAGGTAGCAGCTGACCTTGACCTGTACCAGAGCCCCTCCCAAGAGGCACCTGAACCACCATACCTGGTGACCAGCTTCAAACCACACCTGAGCACTACCCAGTTAGTGCCACAAAAAAACACACACCTAAAGGGTGGACTCAGCAGGCACCAGAGCCCTGCTAAAGCAAGGGGCCAGCCTTCACACAACAGCTTGTCCTCTGTAGTCCAACCAGTCAGCCCACCCACGGATGTGCCAATAGCAATCAAGGCTCCATCACAACAGGAGAGCACACACAACCCACACAAGGGACATCCCTGGAGCACCCATCTCAGGTAAATAGGAAGACTGTGTCACTGGGCCCAACAGGACACCTACTACATAAGGACACCTGCCAAAACTGGGAGATGTAGCAGATCTACCTAATATGTAGAAACAAACACAGGCAAACAGCCAAAATGAGGAGACAGAGAAACATGTCCCAAATGAAAGAACAAGACAACACTCTGGGGAAGGAACTATACAAAATGGAGGCAAGCAATCTACCAGATGCAGAGTTCAAAACACTGGTTATAAGAATGCTCAATAAACTTAGGGGAAGAATAGATGATCTCAGTGAGAACTTCAACAAAGAGATAGGAAATATTAAAAAAGAAGACAGAATACATAAAAAAGAACCAGTCAGAAATAAGGAATACAATAACTGAAATGAAAGATACATTAGATGGAATCAAAAGCAGATTAGATGAAGCACAGGAACAAATCAGCAATTTGGAATACAAGTTAACAGAAAACACCTAATCAGAATGGTAGAAGGAAAAACAAATGTTTAAATGAGGATAGTTTAAAGGGCCTCTGGGACAACACCAAGTGTATCAAAATGCCCATCATAGGGATACCAGAAGGAGAAGAGAGAGAGCAAGGGATTATTTCTATTTGAAGAAATAATGGCTGAAAACTTTCCTAACCTGGTGAAGAAAATAGACATACAAATTCAGGAAGCACAGAGAATCACAAACAAGGTGAGCCCAAAGAGGCCCACTCTAAATCACATCATAATTAAAATGCCAAAGGTTAAAGAAAAAAGAAGAGATTTTTATTTATTTTTAAATATATTTTTAATTCACTTCAGAGAGTAAGGGAGAGGGAGAGAGAGAGATAGAAACATCAATGATGAGAGAGAATCATTGACTGGCTGCCTCCTGCACGCCCCCTACTGGGTTTTGAGCCCTCAACCCTGGCATGTACCTTTGACCAGAATTGAACCCAGGATCCTTCAGTCTGCAGGCTGACACTCTATTCACTGAGCCAAATCAGCTAGGAAAAAAAAAAAAAAAAGAGGAAGATTTTTAAAAGCAGCAAGAGAAAAGCAGTTAGTTACCAACAAAGGAGCTCTTATAAGACTATTAGCTGATTTCTCAACAGAAACATTGCAGGCCAGAAGGGATTGGCATGAAATATACAAATGACCTATAACCAATTCTACTCTCTCCAGCAAAGCTATAATTTAGAATCAAATGACAGAGATAAAGACATTTCCAGACAAGAAGAAGCTAAAGGACTCAATCATTGCCAAACCAAGAAATGTTAAAAGGAACTTTTAAAGCAGCGGTTCTCAATCTTCTGGCCCTTTAAATACAGTTCCTCGTGTTGTGACCCAACCATAAAATTATTTTTGTTGCTACTTCATAACTGTAATGTTGCTACTGTTATGAATCGTAATATAAATATCTGATATGCAGGATGGTCTTAGGCGACCCCTGTGAAAGGGTCGTTGGACCGCCAAAGGGGTCGCGACCCACAGGTTGAGAACCGCTGTTTTAAAGAATGAAAGAAAGGAACATAAATAATAAAATTGGAACAACTATGTACATATCAATAATCACTTTAAATATAAACAGATTAAGTCTCCAATCAAAAGATATAGGATAGGATGTCAGAGGAATGGCAGTGTGATAGGTTACCCTAGTCTCTCTCCTTGAAGTTACAACTATTTGAACAGCTATAATTCAACAAAGGATTCCCTGCTCAACACACAAACACATCTGAGAGATCCGCACATTGAAACATCTTAAGGTGGGTGAGTCAGAACAAGGAGGGAGGAGGAAAGGAAAAAGAGCAGAGATAGGTACTATGGATGCCGTCCAAAGCTCACTGTGAGTCTCAGGAGAGGGGAGGAATCAAGATGCTGCCTGCACTCCCTGCCGCCTAGAGTAGCAAAGAGATAGAGTGAGTATTCCTGCCTGTGTGGTTGGTGGATGCTGTGGCTAAACCCAGTGACCTGGGGAGAGACAAAGTGCAGAGGTGCTGCTGTGGTCGTCCAGTGACTGCCACTGCCAGGCAGGAAAACAAAGCCAACAAACTTGGCTGCCATCCCTCACCCTCCCTGCACCCCCTCCCCTCATCCTTCCAGAGCTAGCAGCAGGCACCCAAAGAAGCTGCAGAAGTGTGTCAGGCTACAGAGCACATTATCTACAACCTTGGAAAGTGAAGAAAAAGAAGCATTTTCCCCTGAGTGACAATATACTGCAACTCATCCCAGTTATGGGGTGAGATACAGAGGGAACGCAGCTGGGGTCTGGCAGTCTCCGTTAGTCGGAGTACAAAGCCACAAACGCACCAGTTGGGCTCTCCCACTTCATCCTGCCCCTGCCCATTGTGGTTACACTGCCCGCCTCATCTGGCTGCAGGGGATAGCACTGGGATTTCACAGGCTTGGAACTCCATCACCAACTGCATTGCCCCACAGGGTAGTCCCCTGAGACCAGGCAACCTGATCACAAATATGCCCACCTCCCCATGGAATACAGGGTATTTTACACAACCCTACAGAGATCTGAGAGGCTAGAGCAGTGTAAAAAAAAGAAAGGAAGAAAAAAAAGAAAAGAAAAAATTTGCACTTCAGCCCCTCCTTCTGGAATTAAAGAAAGAGCAGATTTCCGTCCCATAAATGCTTAGATAGAGAAATAATCCATCAAATACCATGAATAACCAAAGTAAGGCAACTAAGAAATTATTTCTTTTAATCTCTAGAAAATAAATGTAAACACATGGAAATATGGGATTTAAATGACAGAGAAAAGATGATTGCAGTTCTGAAAATGTTCAATGAGATATAAGAAAACACAGATAGGCAGTTTAATGAACTCAGAAATAAAATGAACAAAAGGAGTACTTTACCAAAGAGATTGAAACTTAAAAAAAAAAAAAAAGAAATTCTGTAGCTGAAGAACTCAATAGAAGAGATGAAGAATGAACTAGCAAGCTTAGGAAATACTGTAGAGCTGACCAGATGGAGGAAAGAATTAGTGATATTGAAGATATAAATCTAAAATTGATAGAGAAGGAATACTTGAGAGTAAAAAAATTTAAATAATTCAATAAGAACTCTCTGACTCCACCAGAAAGAGCAGTACTATATAATAAAAGCCTAATATGCAAATTGACTGAATGGACTGGTGGAACGACCGGTCACTAAGATGCACACTGACCACCAGGGGGCAGATGCTCAACGCAGGAGCTACCCTCAGCCCGCAGGCCCCAGGCCAGCCAAAATGGGTGCCAGCAGGGGCCCCCCCATTGGCCCCGCTGATCGCCCCACAGAGAGAGGTGACTAGCGGCAGAGGGAGGGGCTGGTGAGCGGGCAGCGTCAGGCTGGCCAAGGCGGGTGCCAGTGGGGGCCCCCGATCACCCCGCCAGTTGCCCCACAGATAAGCCCTGATCGCCGGCCAGGCCTAGGGACCCTACCCATTCACGAATTTTGTGCATTGAGCCTCTAATATAAGAATAATGGGTATACCAAAGGACAGGAGAGAGAGATTGGCACAGAGAGCCTATTCAAGCCAATAGTTGACAGAACTTCCTAAACCTATGGAGAAAAGCTAGATCTTCAAATCTAGGAAGAAACAGAACACCTAATTATCTCAATCAAAAAAAGCCTTCTCCAAGGCACATTATATTAAAATTGTAAAAAATTAATGAGGGAGATCCAAGATGGCGGTGGATTAGGTGTAAGCTACACTC
>NW_005881362.1:0-5832 GCF_000147115.1 Myotis lucifugus | reverse complement strand
GACCGGAATTGAACCGGTGATTTCTTAGTTTATGGGTCAGCTCTCAACCACTGAGCCACACTAGTCAGGGCTGACTTTGTTTCTATTTCAGAAACCTCACTGCTGCTGCTGAAGCCACCACTACAGAGTACAGAGATCGTCAGGGGGCTGTGGGACTCCAATTAGACTTGAGCTGCCAGCTGCCTCCTTCCAGGAGTGGGGAAAGGAGGCGCCAAGGGGCGGGAGGCGATATCTAGAAAGCTGCCTCCGTAAATTTGAGTTAGAGTGGTGGAGAGGCCAGACTGTTATTCATTCTTGGCTGTTTCTTCTTACCTTGACGTTCAGCAAGTGAATATCTGCATGGAAACCTGTGGTCAACCAGACAGGGCGGTGAGGGGTAGGAGGTAGCCAGGAGACCTGGTTGTATTCCCAGGCATTTAGCTGACAAGCCTTCATTCCCCATCTCAGCCTAGGATCTTTATGAGCTTAAAGCTCTGGCTTTCACAAGTGAGGGGAAGAGAGAAGGTCCAAATACAGAGAATTTCTCTGCCCCAGCCTGGCTTCCAGGTCCCAGGTGCCCTTCATCTGGGGCCTCTGCATGCTTGTTATTAGGTCTGGTTTCACCTTTCTGATTAGGGCACTGGCTTTATGGTGTGCTGTGTCCTGTGGGGCTGCCAGACTGCTCCAGGGACCCTTAGGTCACATCCAGAGCCAGCCTTTGCCTCCTTGTCTTCATTCTTCATGCTCAGATTGGTTGTATTTTATAGATTTGTATATCACCTTGTTCTGGAGCGATGTTTAAAAACAACCCAAATACTTGGTAATGCCACTGATGCCACTTGGGCATGGATTCTTTTGTGCCTGGCTTGAGTTTCACCTGTCGGCAAGGATTCTTGTCTGAGTCAGCAGATTGATGGATTGTGACGTCTCCCCAAGTCTTTGCAGATAATCCCGCTTCCTAGAACGTCACTGTGCTGTATATCCTTTAGTTATCCTTGAGGATTCAGTTTAGATGTCACTTCCCTCCACTAAGCACTCCTTGCTGCCCCTTGTTGGGTGGGTGCTCTTCTTAAGTAGCCCCATAGCACCAGTGAGGCTATTGAGAGGAGTGGACTGTTTTGACCCTGGAGTACAGTGGGGGTAGACAGTGAGTAACTGGCATTTACAACACCGTGAGGTACATGCACCAAAGGCAGGGTGTTGTATCACAGAGGCGGTGTTCTATAATTGTTGGCCTTGCATATCTGAGAAAGTATTAATTCTTTACCCACACAGTATTGACATTCTGGCTTGCTCTAGGATTCTAGGGTAGGAGTTTATTTTTGTGCAAAGCATTGCTTAATTTTCCTTTAAATTCCAGAGTTATTGTTGAGAAATCTAATGCTATTTCGATTTTAATCCTTTGTAGGTAACATGATTTTTCTATCTGGAGTCTCTAGTGTCCTTTCCAGTGTTCTGAAATTTCACAGGCGACCTGCCTTAATGTGGGTGTACTTTCATCCAGCGCTCTCTGGAAACTTTTAATCTTGGAACACACATCATTTAGTTCTGGAAAGTTTTCTTGAATTACTTCATGATGATTTACTTCTGCTATTTTCTTTCTTTCTTTTTCTTTTTTTAAATATATTTTATTGATTTTTTACAGAGAGGAAGGGAGAAGGATAGAGTTAGAAACATCGATGAGAGAGAAACATCGATCAGCTGCCTCCTGCACACTCCCTACTGGGAATGTGCCCACAACCAAGGTACATGCCCTTGACTGGAATTGAACCTGGGACCCTTCAGTCCGCAGGCCGATACTCTATCTACTGAGCCAAACCGGTTAGGGCTATTTTCTTTCTTTTTTAAAAATATGTTTTTATTGATTTAGAGAGAGAGGAAGAGAGAGGGAGAGAGAGAGAGAAACATCGAGCTGAGTATGTGCCCTGACCAGGAATCGAACTGAACTGGGGACCTTTTAGTGCATGTGATGATGCTCAGCCAACTGAGCCACACTGGCCAGGGCCTATTTTCTTTCTTCTTTCCCTTGCAACTCCTAGAATTTGAATATTGAGTCTCCTGGATTGGTCCTATAATTTTATTATCTTCCCCCCTACACTCCCCTTCTATTGAGGTTTTCATTTTAGTTAGCATTATCTTTAATTTTTAAGCATTCTTATGTTTTCTAAATATACCTTTTTAAATACAGCATTCTGTTTTGGTTTCATAGATGCAATATTTACCTCTTATTTCTCTGGGGCCATTAATGATAGCTTTATCTTTGGGAAGAAGTGGTGTTCTTCATCATTTCCTATAAAGTGTATGTGTGTTTTCCCTGTCTTTCCTGTGACAGGCTTCCTCCAGAAATCTAGTGGTCCTGGTAATCTGCTTGCATATGTGTAGGGTATTAAGCTTTGTGTGTGTGGGGGGGGGGGGGGGGAGGGAGGGATGGGGGCATTTGTGAGTTCTAGGCCTCACGTAGGGTGACCTGGGTGGCCTGTTTCATTTAGGAACCCAGGAAGTTAGTGTCTTGGGTGTTTTCTCTTGAGCTGTGTAAATCCCTTAGAGAAGAATCATCTAATCTTCCTGGATGGTCTGAGACTAAACCTGTGCCCAGGAACCTAAGGAAGACAGGGTTGGAATCTGGGCCTCCTGTACTTCAACTTAACCCCTGTCTTCAATGTGGTGCCCTGCATTTATTTCCCTGTGTGGTTTCCTCAGCCCATAGACCTACTGCTTTGCCCTCTCCAAAGAATAAACCCCTGGGGTAAGGGAGGTACAGTCACCTGCCTGAGGCGGGGTGGATGTGGGACTCTTTCTAAAGCAGACTTTAATCCTGCCACTGGCAGCCCCTCCTGCTGCTGCCATTACTCAGCCTTCTGTGGGCTCTGGGACGTTAATGCTTTCTTAGGTTTCTTACTTGTCCTTTGACCCTGTAGTCTCTAAAATTCTGTTATTATCTCCTTTACTGCTCTCTTTATGGTCCTAGCTGGTTGGGCTCAGTGGATAGAGCCTTGGCCTGCAGACCAAAGGCTCCCGGGTTCGATTCTGATCAAGGGCAGTTCAATTCCGGTCAAGGGCACGTACCTCGGTTGCAGGCTCCTACCAGGCACGAGCATGCAGGAGGCAACCAACCCACGTGTTTCTCTCACATTGATATTTCTCTCTGTCTTTCCCTCTCTCTTCCACTCTTTCTAAAAGTCAATGGAAAATTATCCTTGGGTGAGGATTAAAAATAAAAAGAAAAGAAATTGTGGGTTTATGCTTTAAAAAAGCTCTTTCCTGTGTTAGTGAGGCATAGGGGCAGTAGTGATGATGCACATGTTCTTGCTGAGAGCTTGGGCCAGACTGTAGTTAGTGTATTTAGTTGCTGCTGTTTTTGTTTTTAACAGACAGTGGCAGCTAACAGCAATGGGTGTGCTCCTTCCCAACCTTTGTGGGAAAGGGATGTAGGATCATTTTATTATGTACGTTTGTTGCAGAATCCCAATAATTAGAACTGTGCCAATTACGAATGAGATCCTCATGCTTGCTGGCTGAATGAATGAATGAACAAATGAACTGCAAACAGACTTGGAAGCAAAAATGGAAACAGAAGCACAGTTCATTTAGGTTCCTACTCTGTTCTGATTGTTATGCCCAGATTTCAAGATTCCCAAGAAACCACATCAGGGAGCCAATCCGATGCAAAAGCATAAGAATCTGTATTTCAAGCTAGCTCGGCTCCCCGTCCACCAGACTCACCGACACAACGACAAGCCAAGTGGCGAAGAGCCAGAACCCCTCCTAGAGACCGGTTATATAGGGGGGGTTGGAGTAAGGGGAGGAGAAAGGATTGTGCTTTGCCGATTGGCCAGGCGCAAGTCGTTGTCTTGTTCCTGGGTGTGGCTAGCAGAGTCTTAGACTTCCGGGAAGAACCTTCTTGCCAAGCACGTGGCCAAGGTAAGATGGAGGACGTAGCCCTTACCCTGGGGCAAGATGGAGGGCATAGCCTTTACCCTGGGGCAAGGTGGAGGGCCTAGCCCTCGCCCTTTCACTGATATGCAAGCCACTGAATGTAACTCAGAACCTGTTAAATGTAAAACTGTTTAACATAGCTTTTGGCTAGTGGTGGGACACTATTAACCTTTTCCTCATTTGGCTTAATTTTTCTGCCTGTAGTGGGCATGTTTTACTTGTATGACTTTTGAAGAAGAAATAAATGAATAAGAGTAAAAATACATCTAGTTTAGAACAGAAGCATCGTCAACAGAGGCACAATCTACTGATTTCCCAACTCTTCACAGATCACTCTTCCAGCTTAGTTTCTTGCTCCATAAAACAAGTGGTTGGACCGGATACATCTCAGATTTCGTCCAAGTGCCAGTCCTGTGATTCCACTATTGTCCTCTCTTGTTTGTATTACGGTAGTGTCAGTCTCTTGTGGAAAAGAACTGCCCCTCCTCCTTTTTTTTTTGACCTAGAATGACTTTTGTCTGCTCTGAGTCCTTTTCGTCCTTAAGTACAGAATCCGAGTCCCTGTTGCTTCAGGATCACGCCCCAACTGCTCCAGGGTATGCCGGTCTCCCTCTCTCCAGCCTCCGTTGGCATTTTCAGTTTGCAGGCAGGCAGAGAGGAAGGATCAGGGCCAGTGGTGCTCGTTTGAATTTAAATGCTGCTGCTTAGTCACTGTGTGACCTTGGACAGCTTATTTAGTCTCATCTATCTAGAGGGAACTTGTAATAAAAGTTATCTCATGGGTTTCTATGAAAAATAAATGAGCTATATGTTAACACATGACACAAAAATAGACCCATAACAAATGATCATGGTAATAACAACAATCAGCATTTATGTGCATTTCCTTATTTACTCACAAAGTAGATACTTTTATTATTTTTATTTTACAAATGAGGAGACTAAGACATAAAGAAATAACTTGCCCAACGTTACAAATCAAGGCATTTATGGATTAAGTTTTCTTTAAGAGTTTTGTGTTTGCATTTATTCCACAATCCATTATTTGAGAGCTGACTCTGTCAGATCTCAGTGCTGGAAAAAAACAAAGTTCTGGTTCTCATAAAGCTTCCATTCTAGTGTAAGCTGGTCAGTGAACAAACAGATACACGTATAATGGGCAGAGTTAAGTGTACCGGAGAAAACTAAGCAAGGTCAGGGCATAGGGAGGGAATGCCGGGGCTTAGGAGGGGTTGGGGAGAGGGGCTGGAGGAGCAGGGAGAAGGAGAGAAGACAAGTGTGTTATTTGTGTGGGGTGGGTAGGGAAATGTTGCATTTGATAGAGACCTCCAGGAATGGGAGGAACAGTCCTTTGGGAGACCTGGGGAAGTACATTCCAGGCGCTGGGTGAGTGCCATTACATTTGAGTAGCAGAGCTGAGGGCTTGGGGTTGTTTCCTCAACTTCTGGTTTTCTCTCTGAAGTCCGAGATTGCATCTTTTTCTTATTTTATGTCCTGTACGATATTGGGTAAAGAAAGCGATAGGCACTTTGTTAGGTGATTGAGAAACATTTTTCCATTGATTAATTCTCCAACCTCTGCCTTCCTAGGTCATCTGGCTGAGGGTTTTTACACAGTTAGCGCTGTCAGCTGTCAGGTGGCTGACTCTCAGCCCTGTTCTCATAGCCTCCAGTGATTGGACCTGGGGCTGTGAGGCCGGGGGAAGGGCGGGGGAGCGCAGGCTGCCCTGCACACCACTCTGTACTGCTGCCTTGGTGCCTTTTAGTCCTTCACCAGACCACATGCTCTGCCTACTCCACCCCTTCGTTTCTCCAGGGCCTTTGTAAATGTGGCTTCCTCCTGCTCTTTCAGGTGTTAGAGTCAAATCCATCAGCCAGGAAGCCTTTTCTGGCCCAGGTCAGTACCTTGTTCTGAGCT
>NW_005881361.1:0-5834 GCF_000147115.1 Myotis lucifugus | reverse complement strand
AAAAATAATACAAGCTCTTTGTAAAAAAATAAAAATCACATTTATATCTTAACTAGCACAAGTTCCCTCTCATAGATAACTATGAACATCATTTATATTCTTACTGAGTTTTAAAATGCATATGTATTTTTAATATGCAAAAATGTGCATATAAAAGATGTGGTAGTCTCTGAAAAACCCGAAACACTGGTCAGCCTACATTATAGATACTTCTGCAACTTTTTTTCCACTTAATATACCTACATGGCTTTCCATATTGCTATATAAGCACTTACATGATTAATTTGGGGCCTTTTTAGAATTCCGCTGAGTGGGTCATTTTGTTGACTTTTGGGCGGCCTGGAGCTAATACATGAAAGCCCTTAGACCAGCCCCTGGCACCGAGTGAGCATTGTGTAAATATTCGTTATTCTCATTTTTGATACACTTCCAGAATAACCTATCTGGTTTCTAAGCTGTACCAAGTCAGATAAAAATAGTAAATAAGAAAGTGTATAATGGTTTACAGGCACCTTGTTATTTTAAGTTCATTCTAAAATGTGCCTGATGGAAATCAAAAATATTTCACAGCTGCCTCAACGAATGAGAACATCTGGGGTCCAATACGGGTTGCATTGTTGTCCCCCTCCACTCTTCCCTCACTGTATTTTCTAGTTGTTTTAAAATAAAAAAAGACGCTTATCATATTTGGCTCCCAAATATGTCTGAGTTCAAATCCCCAGAACCTGTGACCATGTTACCTTCCTTGACAGAGGGTGATTGTAGCAGATGCAATTAGGTTGCTAATCGGCTCACCTTTAATAGGGAGGTTTCCCTGGAGTATACAGGTGTGATCACCAGGGTCCTTCCATGTGAAACAGGGAGACAGAAGACTCAGTGTCCAAATGACATCTCACATCACATCCCTTCTCTGAATGAGAGGCGAATGCAGCTTGGTGGGGTTGGGGTTGGGTTTGTGGCTCAGCATGCCAGTGGGTTTGGTCTAGATTGGGGTCCCAGGCTCCCTCAAGTGCTTGCGTCAGCCCCAGTGCTCTGTGCCCCGTGGGCCTTTCAGACACTTGTGTGGCTGCCTGGCCCAGGCAAGTGGAAACCTGCCCATGGGAGCTTGTGGAGGATGGAGAAAAAGTGTCATATTCGCTTCCTTTCATAGAAAGTGTCATTATTAATATCAGACTTCTCTGATGATGGAATGTGACTCTAAGCAGAGTTTTATGTTGACTAGGCATTATATTTCTTTACTTAGCAGTTGTAAAATACTGATGGCATGTTTAGCCAGTAAGTTTTTTATTTTTGTTGCTGATATTTTGGTTCTTAGCCCCTCTGATGAATCTCTATCAAACCATTCATTTTTTTCAACTATTATCAAATTACTATCCATTATAATAAGATTTGGATAAAGGTCCATCTAACCTATTTTTCTTTGTTATTTAGTTATCTTACCACATAAATTATTTCATGTTGACATGGAATCCCCTAAACCAGCAAACCTGTAGTCATTTTTACAACATGACCCACATATCAAAGCTATTGATAGTAATAACTACCTTTCACTAGGGTCTTACAATGTACAAGGCATCGAGGTTTATATGACTTCATTTTCTCAGCAATCCTATGTGATGGACACCTTTAAGATCATCATATGATGGATGAGGAAAGTGAGTCTTGGAGAGATAAATTAACTTGTCCAAATCACACAGCTAATAGATAATGAAGCCAGGATTCAAATCTTGTCCATCTGATTCTAGATCTAAACTCTCCCCCTCCCCTGCTAACTACAGAATTTACCTGACAGATTACCAACACCAGCAAACTCAGGCCGTGAGCCACATCCAGCCCTACACCGTGGGGACCGCTAGAGCCGGCTAGCACTTCATCCCTCTGCCCCTGTTCCCCATTTTGCTCCCAGTCTGCCTCCCTGGCTGGTGGCCACACCTTGCTGCTGCCCAGGGTCCACTGGTCACCATCTACATGTTGGGGACTGTGCTGTTGATCATTGCTGGGCAACACACAGTAGAATCTCAGTCTGGGAGTTGATGGCTTGGCACGTCGCCTTGCTGCCAATGAGGCATTCCAGGTGACAAGGCCAGGTTTTCTAGGAGGTAGGAATCTGGGTGTCCCTGAGCAGAGTGACACTGACCGTGCAGCGATCCCTCGCCCTTCCCCACTGCCAGATCCTTCCCCCTCGAGCCAGCGCTCTTCCTGCCTAAATGTCTACATTGAAATGGCCAATGGGCACAGAGCTGCTCACCACCTGGCTGCCCCCACCCCCTCCAGGCAAACTGGGAGGGTGGAGGCAGGAATGTTCCCTCTTGTTATATGATGGTCAGAAGATTATTCGGTGTCAGAAGGCAGGAGCAAGAGCATCTACTTGGTTTGCTGTTTCTTCTTTCCTGAGGAAGATTGCCACATCCCTGGTTGTTGGCTGACTCAGTAGAGAAACCCAACATGCAGAGAGAACAAATAGCTGGGTACCATGATGGAGACCCTGTTCCCCACTCCTCACGTTTCCTGTGGAAGCATCTACCCAGGGCCACACGCCTGGGCTTTCTCCTCTCCTTCCATTTTCCTTTCAGAATTGATAGCTGGTTGGTGGCTCTGAGAGGAAGATCTGGGGATGCTGGCCCTAGCCCCTTCCCGTGCGGGATGGACCTGTGTTCTTGTCCACATCTCAATACAATGCATTCACCCAACTGGGCCTGGGACTGGGGAGTGTGTCTAATTCAGAGGTTAAACCTCCATTCATAAAACCACCCGGTCACAGACCTTAGCTATGTTATCTCAACAGCTGTATAGGTAATAAGAGTGATATTTTTTAAATTTATTTATTTATTTATTTATTTATATTTATTTCAGAGAGAGGAAGGGAGAGAATGAGAGAGAGAGAGAGAGAGAGAGAGAGAGATCAATGTGAGAGAGACATTGATCAGTTGCCTCCCGCATGCGCCCTGACTGGGGATCGATCCCACACCTGGGTAAGTACCCTGACCAGGAATCAAACCACCACCTTTTTGTGTACAGGTCGACGCTGCAACCAACGGAGCCACACCTGCCAGGGCAAGAGTGGTATTTTAATTTCCATCTGCCAGACTCCTGTGTCTGCATCTCAAATAGTTCAAGACCCAGGGGGCAGAAAATAAAAGGGTGGTATTTCTCTGACGTCCTAAAGCCCCACTAATCTCTATCTATGCATGAAAAATTTCCCCAGCCTTTAAGTCCCAGGCCAAATGCCATGCCTAGACTCCCACGCCCTGAAATCAGACCTGATCTGTCCTGGCTCCAGGCACTGCCGTCCTTTGTTGCCTTGCTTCAGTCACTTGTCAGTTTGGGTTTTAGAGTTAGGTGTGTACTTGCTATACGTCAGTCACGGCTGCATAGCTGAGGTTAGTCTCAGCTTTAATGGTCGGGCTTTCAAACCACCTGGACCTCTTTTTACATTCTAACTGACACTCCCCAGATCCAGACTCTCACGCCCCCGCTGACAAAATGAAGGTTTCCAGCCAGCACACAGCAGACTTGTTTGCCAGCCACGGCTCTGGTCTGCAGTTTCATCCTTGGCGTCAGCGTGGCCGTTTGGGGACAGTTAAGTATTTTATTATATGTGCAGCGGTCATTTTATAAAACAAACGTGAAGTGGGAAAATGAAAACGCTCATCCTAGTGATAAAAAAGGAAGAACTCAAGCTTGATTCGGTTAAGGCAAAGATGGAAACGGTTAGCCATGCTGAAGGCTGGGAATAGCTCACCTCAATTTGGAAATGTTTCAATTATGGTGGTTGACGTTTTGGTTTAGCTGTGAAGGAAAAGAACAAAATGAACCAAAAAAGTATGACATGGCGTATTAGTCAGGGTTCTCCTGAGTCACAGAACTAGTAGGATGTGTGTGTGTATATATTTATTTTAAGGAATTAGCTCATGTGACTGTGGAGACAGGCCACTCCAAAATCTGCAGTTCAAATCTGAAGGCAGTCAGGCTGGAGACCCAGGAAAAAGCCAATGTTGCAGTTCAAGTGGGAAGGCCGTCTGCTGGCAGAACTCTCTCTTGCTCAGGGAAGATCAGTCATTTGTTCTATTCAGGCCGTCAACTGATCAGATGAGGCTCATCCGCATTATGGAGGACAATCTGCTTTCCTTAAAGTCCACAGATTACAGTGTTCATCTCATCCAACCATATAATGTTTGGCCACACATCTACTGTGGCCCAGCCAAGTCAACACAAAATTAACCATCACCTGCCGTAGACGTATATCTTTAAAATTATGTTCAAAATTATGTTGTAAATTAATTGGCTGCAGGATGCAGCTGACGAGCTGGTCCCACCACTTGCTGTCCTGAGTGGGTTCAGAGAAACACTGCATGACTTCTGGGGCTCACAAGGAACCTGTCACAGGGCTCCAGGCCCCAGAGCTCTGCAGGGGTACACACAGTCTCATTACTGTGGCGCCCCCTCTTTCCCAGGGTCCTCTTCCCCAGGGTCCTCCATCTCCAGAGTTCCTGTCTCCCGCTGGGCAGGTCAGATCTGTCCTTCAGCCTTTAGCCTCGCCTCACCCCTCTGCAACCTGAGCCTGAGCTTTAGGAAAACAGAAGCCTATGAACTGAGGCAAGAGAAGCTCCTACATCTAGGACACAGGCCTGGGCGTGGGGATAGGTGGAAAGGTGGGTACCATTTGTTCCTCAATGAACCTTGAAAACTAAGGCACCATTTATTTTGTCAGCAGGAGAAGCCGCCAAAGCCACCAGTGTGCACAGCCCCTCACAGTGTTTCTACCCCAGAAAGGACAGGGAGGCGTTCACCCAGATCACAGACCACAGACTTGGAATGGACCCCCGCCCCCCAGACCCCCGCAGAGTACTTCGCCCCAGAGGTCCCCTGAGAGCAGCAGTGTCCGGGGGAGGACCTCTATGCAGCTTCCTACAGGAAGTGGTCAGCACGGGAGTTTTTTGGATAAAGAATGCAATGCACTCTTTACAATGATTATTCTCAATGACTATGTGTTAAACCATAGTTATTTGTTTTAACACATAATAAATAAGAGGCATCGCGTGGTGAGTACACCCTTCCCCAGGGGATAAAGAGTTGAGTGTTCAGAGTTTCTGTTACAACTCCTCTAAATTATAATACGAAGTCAGCGTCCCCAGTCTTAATTGTCTGTGTCTCCCCCCTTCCCCCATACACTATAGGCCTCCATCGTGATTCAGCAAATTAACTTCTTTCTACTCCTAGTTCTTCATTTAAGCGCCCAAGTGAAGATAAAACCTTTGCCCAACATTTCGTGGCGGGCCTGTGGAGGAAGCCTTGTGATGTTTGCATCTGAAATGAGACCAGGGAGGCACAGCTGCCTGAAGACTTTTGTGAACAAATAAATTCTTTCATCCTTCCAGGGAGTGGGCATTAGCTCCTGAAATGAGCCCGCTGGACACGGCCAGGCCCAGGATCGAGGCCAGCATCTATCTATTCAATGGTTCGAGAAGATTTCCTCAAAGAGAGACCCATTGTTTTTCTCCATGGCTCGATGTCCCTCACCATCTGAACTCTCACTCTCTAGATTTTGCTATAAAGACTTGGCAACAGTTTTGCTCAAAGTCACCATGTGAATAAAAAATCATTCCATTACAGAATTGTTGTTGCTCAACAAGAATGAGATTTCTGGCCCAGCCGGTGTGGCTCAGTGGTTGAGTGTCGACCCATGAACCAGGAGGTCATGGTTCAATTCCCGGGCAGGGCACATGCCTGGGTTGCCGGCTTGATCCCCAGTAGGGAGCATGATTCTCTCTCATCATTGATGTGTCTATCCCTCTCTCCCTCTTCCTTCCTCTCTTTGAAATCAATACAAACAT
>NW_005881360.1:0-5834 GCF_000147115.1 Myotis lucifugus | reverse complement strand
CTGGCAGGTCTTGGAAGGCTGAGAGAAGGTGACACATACATGAGATGCATAATCATTGACAAATGGGATCCAACAGGCATACATGGTCAGGTGGTGAGTGCTGTCTCAGTGAAGGGGCATGGGCAAAGGCTCAGAGTTGGAAAAGCATTAGGCACGGTTGGGCGCCAAGGTGGAATATAGGTTAAGGCCGTATCTAAGAGAGCTTTGAATGCCAGACTGTGTTAGTCCAAGTCCTCTAAGAATCAGACACTAAGATGGGATTAAAAGCATGAGAAGAAATAGGGAGGGAGTCAGGAAAGGCTAGGAAAGCCTCAGACCATGATGTAAGACTGACCCAGAGCAAAGACACAACAGAGTGGAAGGTCTAGCTTGTCCTTCAGACTAAGGAAGTTCTGACAAGGTTGTCAAAGAGTACTCGAGCCAGAGTTGACCATAGAGGAGTCCTGTGCCTCCCAGGAATGGCCTTCCTTAGCATTCTTGCAATGCTTAGTTACTGGCTAGGAGCAGCTGGTGGGAAGGGAGGCCTTTGTGCAAACATGGATTTCAGATCACAGCAGCTGGGGCCCCTGGTCAATTACACTCCCTGTAGTTGGAGGTTAACAAGGCATGTGATCATGGCCATCATGTGAGTTTTTTTTTGTGTGTGTGCGTGGGTTTTTTTTGTTTTGTTTTGTTTTAGCAACTGTATATATAATCATGGACCAGTACTTTAGGAAGCATAAAAATACCTCTCTTGCCTAATCTATCATCTGTCAGTCCTAGAAATAATAGCACATACTTAATAAGTGCTTACTGTGTGCTAGGAAAAAAAACTCCATGAGGTAGGCACTAATATTCTCATTTAAAATATGAGGGAGCTGAGGCAGAGAGAGAGATGAAATAAAAGACAAGCAGTTAAGTAAGTGGTTGAGCTGGGATTGGAATCCAGGCTCTCTGAATCCAGGGTCTGTGCTCTTAACCACTATATTAACCATTATGTTAATGACTTTTAATAAAATTATGGGGTAATAGAGGGGATGGAAGAGAAGAATTAACCTGGAAAAAGAATTTAGGAACTGAAATGTGCCTTTGGTTTAAATTGTGTATTTGGGTTTTATTTTTTTTTATTACTCATGACCAATTGGCCTAGGATTAGCCTACCAGTGGTCGGCAAACTCATTAGTCAACAGAGCCAAATATCAACAGTACTTCTTCAAAATAGACTCGCCCAGGCCAAAAACCGACTTCTGCACATGGGCCACGAAGTTTCAATCGCACTGTACACGCGCCCGCACGAGTATTTTGTGGAAGAGCCACACTTAAGGGTCCAAAGAGCCGCATGTGGCTTGCAAATTGCAGTTTGCTGACCACGGGCCTAGGCAGTTGCTTTTTTGTCTTCTTTCTGATTACCTTTAAGGACTTTTATCATGAAGTATCTATCCCAGTGGATAGGGGAATGAAAAGAGATAAATCAGAAGTCAGTCATCATTGCTACCATCCCCATAGTCTTTGGGCAAAAGTTATGATGGAGATGATGTTCACTTTTTACTAGAGTGGGAATTATATGTGGATTTAAATTATTCATGGTGAATATTTACCCCTATGTTTTCTTCTAATAGTTTTATTGTTTTAGCTCTTATATTTAGATTGTTGATTCATTTTGGGTTAATTTTTGTTTATGGAGTGAAGTAGGGGTATTATAGCTCCATTCTTTTGCATTTGGTTTACTCAGTTGTCCCAACACCATTTGTTACAGAGAAAATTGAATGGTCTTGGCATCCTTGTCAAAAATCAATTGGCCATATATGTTTGTGTTTATTTCTAGACTCTCAGTTCTATTTCACTGGTCTATATGTCTATCTTTATGTCAGTATGACACTGTTTTGATTACTACAGCTTTTTGATAAGTTTTGAAATCAGAAAACGTGAGTACTCCAACTTTGTTTTTCTTTTTAAAATAACGTTTGACTATTTGGGGTCCCTTGAGGTTGTATATGAATTTGAGGATTGGCATAAATTTGGCAATGGATTCTTAGATTTGACATACAAAGCATAAGTAACAAAAGAAAAATAGATAAATTGAACTTCATAAAAATTAAAAGCATTTGTGCACCGAAGGCATTATCAAGAATGTGAAAGGGCAACATACAGAATGGGAGAAAGTATTTTCAAATCACATATATGAAAGGATTTAATATCCACAATATATAAAGAATTCTTACAACTCAACAAGAAAAAGACAAACAACCCAATATTTAAAATGGGCAAAGAATAGGACCAGACATTTCTCCAAAGAAGATATACAAATGGCCAATAAACACATGAAAAGCTGTTCAAAATTATTGGTCATTAAGAAAATGCAAATCGCCTAGCCAGTGTGGGTCAGTGGTTGAGCATCGACCCATGAATCAGGAGGTCACGATTTGATTCCCTATCCAGATTGTGGGCTCGGTCCCTAGTGTGGGTCATGCAGAAGGCAGCTGATCAATGATTCTCTCTCATCATTGATGTTTCTCTCTCTCTTTCCCTCTCCCTTCCTCTTTGAAATCAATAAAAACATATTTCTTTAAAAAAATGCAAATCAAAACTATAGTGGGATACCACTTCACACTCACTAGCATTGCTTTAATAAAAACAATAAAATGAAAAGTGTTGGCAAGGATAGGGAGAAATAAGAACCTTTATACATGGCTGGTGGGAATGTACAATGATGCAGCTACTATGAAAATCATTTTGGCAGTTCCTCAAAAAGTTAAATATAAACATACTATATGACGCAGCATTTCCATGCCTACAGATTTACCCAAGAGAAATGAAAACATAGGTCCACACAGAAACTTGTATATGAATGTTTATAGCAGCATTATTCATAGAAGCCAAAAGGTGGAAACAACCCAAATGCCCATCAATGGATGAATGGGTAAACAAATTGTGATATATAAACCCAATGGGGTATTGTTCGACAATAAACAAAAACAAAGTACAGGTACAGGCTGCAATTTAGGTGAACCTCAAAAACATTGTTAAGTGAAAGAAGTTAGAGACAGAAAGTCACATTTTATATTATCCTTTTTAATTGATAAATTCAGAATAGGCAGGTCCACAGAGGCAGAAGGCAAGCTGCGGGGAGAGGGAATGTAGAGTATGATTACTAAATGTGTATGGGGTGTTTTTCTGGGATGATGAAATGCTTTAAACTAGGGAGAGGTGGCTGTGACCACATTGGGAGTACATTAAATGTCACTAAGTCGTATACTTTATAATGATTAACTGCAAGTTTATGAATTTCACTTTACTTTTAATAAAGGTTAAGAAAATCAAGCCAGGCCCTGGCTGAGTAGCTCAGTTGGTTCGAGCATCGTCCTGATATGGCTATGCCAAGGTTGTGGGTTCAGTCCCCGGTTAGGACACATACAAGAATCAACCAATGAAGGCGTAAATAATAAGCGAAACGACATCAATGTCTCTCTCTCTTCTTTCTCTCTCAAATCAATAAATTAAAAAAAAGAAAACGCAACCAGGAAAAAAATGATCAATGGTTTCCTGTCTCCCCATAATCTGAATGAATGAATTGAATTAAGAACCCTAAATCACAACATGCGTTACAATTGCAAACTAACATAAGACTAGTCTACCATGTATTATAAAATTAATAAGGCTAGAATGGACCTTGTATAATATCTACGGTGTCTTCTAGAATTAATAAGGCTAGAAAGAAGGTTACGGTAAGAATACAAATCTTTATTGTGATACAATCTTCCCTAAAACAGATGCAAATGAATGAACACGAAGGTTTATATGGTTATGTAAGAAATCATCTGTCATTTTTAAATGGGTATGTGAGTTATAAATGTGTGTGTGCATGTGTGCATATGAATGGTGTTGGGGGTAACAGAGTCAAAGAAAGTACAAAATGAGGAGAATTAGTAAACTAACCAGGATTCTCATAATCCCTTTGGCATGATCTCAAAATACCAATGCAATAATGAAGCACATTGGAAGCCAGTGCTTGCTGTGGGCTTTCAGAGCGTTTTCTAAGCAATAGCCCAGGAAACATCTCTAAGGGCTCTGAGTACCAATTATGACATCTGAAGTGTGTGTAATCAGTAGATTCCTGGAGAGAAACTGGCATCTGTAAAGGAGGGGCTAAGAATGCCTTTGCTGGATAAAAGGTTCTCTTTCTTTAGGAGCAATTTCACATGGAACTATTTGGATATTTTTGACAAATTTGTGCAAATTGGATTACTTCAGCCCATTAGCTACAAAGGGGGATGTGATGGCAGAATTTTACTTTTATTATTTGTAGTTAATAATAATAGCATTTATTGATGATTATTCCATGCTCAGCACTATTCTAAGTATTATACCTATAACAATCTCATTATTCCTCTTAATAATCCTATAAGGAAACAGAAACGCATGGACAAAATAGTTTGTCCAACACCCACAGTCAGGAAGAACCAGAGCTGGACTCATACCCAAGCAGTCCAGGTCCAAAGTCCACATTCCAACCACCCTGGTGGGGGAGAGTGGGGCCTCACATCCACCCCATGCTGTGCAGGCCAAGCCGCAGCCCAGGCCTACCTTTTTCTAATTTGCATATATGCTAGTGGTGGCCCTACATCAATGCAATGGGAACTGTTTTTTTGTTTGTTTGTTTTTTCATTAATCTCCAGTGGGCACAAACTGTGTTTAGAAATTAAATTCTTGCATTAAGGAGAAAAATTGCCAGCACTTACTCCTATTGATGATTCTTCCTTATCTGTAACATGTTTTTCAAAGGAGAGCTTATACTTATTTTTGAGCCCATAACCTTACTAGTCATTTATTATTGTTAACACCTCCAAAGTCAATTGTCTCTTATTATTAAAACACGTCTACTGTTGAGGAGAAAAATAAAGCTATGAATAAAATCTGACTTCAGTAACTTTTCACATGTCCTCCTAGGAACCAAGAAATTGATACCTGCTTGTGTGGAAACTCTGCAGTCCCTGTCTAAAAAGCTTAACCTCTTGCTTACTAAGGTCAGTCTGTTCCTGTTATTCTGTCTGTGTTGGCGCCCTCTAGTGGTTCAATTATGTGAACTTTAATTTTAAATGCTTTTAACAAAAGTGTTTTGAAGCCTTGATTTTGCCTATTCAAAGTGACTGACAGATTTCCCCTGGTTATATGCCGTGATACCAAGGAAAGGACTTACTGTCCAGGTGGCAGTGGTGATTTTGTAAACAGACATCAGCTTGAATGCTATTGATGGGCAAAGGGCTTTTCAAAATTTTGGTTTGAGGTATAACATTATCTAGTAAAGTGTGCAAATTATAAGATTATAGATATACTAAAGGCCCAGTGCATGGATTCATGCACATTGAAAGGAAATTAATTAGAAGGTGGCCAGCGGGGCAGGAGTGGGCGAGATGGGCTGGACACGCCCTGAGCCAACCTCCTACGGTCCCTCCCTGTCCAGCCGCACCAGGGCTCGAAGGGCATCTGCAGAGTGAGCGGGGTCCCTCCGGCAGGTGGGGTCCCTCGGCCTGGCCTGCGGGGATCGGGCTCCCTCCTCTCTGGTTCCAGGGTGTGTCATCCGAGAAACGCTGCTGCCAAGTCACCGCAGCTCGGCAGCTCCTGCATTGAGCGTCTGCCCCCTGGTAGTCAGTGCACGTCATACCTAGTGGCTGGTTGGACAGTTGGATGGTCGCTTAGCCTTTTATATATATAGATATAGATATAGATATAGATATAGATATAGATAGATATAGATATAGATATATAGATATAGATATGTGATGTATATCCAACACCCAGATCAAAAACATTTCCACCACATAGGTTAAGGCTTTTTATTTTTTTTTATTATTTTT
>NW_005881359.1:0-5834 GCF_000147115.1 Myotis lucifugus | reverse complement strand
CACTTATTGACTAAAAATAAGCAGAGGAAGTAGGTTCACCAAGACTTTGAAGAAATATAACATGAGGCCTAAAAAGGGCCAGTCTTTAGAAGCCAGTTATTCTCAGAACTCAATGGACACAAAATCAGATTAAGGGTGATATGTAGAAGAGCATAACTTTGCTTCCTTCTACTTTTCTAACTTTTATAAGTGAACAAGGACTTTGCATAATTATAAACATTACAATATTTCTAATATTCTTTAGTTACAGAATGACAGAAAGTAAGACAAAAAGGGACATTAGAAGTCATCTAATATGGTTTTTCTATTTTACAGGTGAAGAAACTGAGTCCCAGCATGGTGCCAGTGGCAATAGTGGTAAGAAAATATTTTCTTACATCTTTAATATAAATGTAAATGGGTATTAAAATTGCACCCAGCCCGGCTGGTGTGGCTCAGTGGTTGGGCATCAACCCATGCACCAAGAAGTCACTGGTTGAATTCTTGGTCAGGGCACATACCTGGGTTGCTGGCTCGATCCCCAGTGCTGGGTGTGCAGGAGGTAGTGGATCAATGTTTTTCTCTAATCCATGTTTCTATTTCTCTCTCTCCCTCCCCCTTCCTCTCTCTCTGAAAATCAATAAGGAAAACATTTTAAAAAAGAATTGCAGGCAAAAATTAATCTCAGGCTAGATATATTAAGAACATTAATAATTAATTATTGTAATTACAGTAGTTAATTACAATAACAATTAAATACTGAAGATCTAAAAGTTATTAAGAACAAGTAGGTTTGAATAATGAGATATGTGGCCAGAGGGTTTCTTCCTTCCTGCTTGCCTCCATGAATTTTACAGACAGGGTAACTGACTGCTCAGACCCCTTCTAGCCCATGGGTAAAGAGAAACTGGCCAATCCATTTTATTTCTTCCATTTCAGAAATTCTGTATATGGTTTGACAGATGAGATAGAGACAAAAACCAAGAAGAAAGCCAAGCTTCTTAATTGCCCTGTCCCAGCCACTCCGATGGCAGGTTAGCTCCCTTGTTGCTGCTTGATTCAGAAACCATGGAAGTTGAGGGGGCATTCTGGCTTCATTGGTGTGTTCTCTATGGACCACAGGATTTAACTTGCAATTCATTATCTTAAATAAAAAAATATTCCTTCTATGAGAGAGATCCAGACTTTATGTTAATTTCAGGTGTACAACATAGTGACTATACACTTATATACCTTATGAAGTGGTCACCCTGATACCCTAGTACTCATCGGACACATACATAGTTATTACAATATTGCTGACTGTATTCCCTATGCTGTACTTTACATCCACATGACTATTTTGATAAGTGACAATTTCTACTTCTTAATTCCTTTCATATGCCATATGATTTCACTTAGATGTGAAATCTAAAAAACAAAAGAAATGAACAAACAAAACAGAAACAAACTCATCGATACACTTACGTTATATCATAAAGAATATCTGTGTTTCTGTGGCATAATTTTTATTCAATGTTTTGTTAAAACAGTAGATGTACCATGAATTATTGCCTCAGATAGTTTTCTTCTTTATTTCTCTTTTGTTCTTTTTTTTTTTCCTGTAGGATTGGCCAACATCTGAACTTTTATGTTCAGGGAATTTCTCACTGTGAGTCAGAAAAGGCCATATCTTTGCTCTCAATAGCCTCATCTATTTCCAGCACAGCCATGGTGAAGGTGCTAGAGATGGCGTCGAGCAGCAACCAGTTCTAGTGGTTTGGCAGGGCAGGTGGCAGAGTCAGGGCTTGGGGCAGGGACAGTTGTCTACTCACCAGACTGGCTCTATGATTGACATTTAGCTCTGGCTGCCAAGCTTTCCATTTTTCAAGCTGGATTTCCAGTTTTCCCAGCAATTTTCAGAGTTATTCAAGTGTTCCTTTTTCAATCAAATCAACAGTAGTCAGTCTCTTTTGTTTACAATTAAGAATCCTGATACGTGTGTCGTGTGTTACACCAAATGATGGTGCTTTGACATTTTTAGGGCCTGTGGGCTGTGCCCTGGAATTGTGCGATGAAAGTTGGGCTATGTGATTTAGCAAGTATGTGTATAAGATGGGCCAGATGACAGGTTCTTCAAATTCCATTTTCTCTCCTTCCCTAGCCCTGGGCTCTTTTCATGCACACCCTTTTGCCTTGTTAAATCTAAACAAATACATAAAAGAGTTGAAGATGGCTCTTTTCTTTGCCCACGTAGAAAACACAAATTTATCTAACTGAGTTCTAGAAGGAAACTTATTTTTTATTTTATTTTACAGCTTTCCTATCTTATAATCATGAGTAGTTATTCTCCTGAAGCTGAGCCTATATGTACAAAAGTAGCTGAGGCTTGTTGATAGTTTATGTTGTGCTAGGCACTGGGCTAAGCATGTTGCATGGAATGGCTTTTTTGAATCCTCTCCACAACACTATGAAGTGTAGGGGCGATTATAATCTCCCTTTTAAAGAAGAGGAAACTGAAGGGAGAGGTCACCCAACTAGACAATGCTAAAGATTACTTTTAAACCCAGCAGTCTGGCTCCTGAGCACTCATTCTTTCTTGTTTGTTTGTTTTATTTGAGGGTTATTTGATGTGAAATTTCAGTTAAGGCAGAATATCTTTTTTTAAGGTTAGTTGTTTGTTTTTAATCTTTTTTAATGGAATTTATTGGGGTGACATTGGTTAATAAAACTATATAGGTTTCAGGTACCCAATTCTACAATACATCATCTGTATAAGGTATTATGTGTTTACCGCCCCAAGTCAAATCTCCTTCCATTACCATTTATCCCCCCCCTTTTACCCTCTTCTACCTCTTCCCACTCCATCTTCCCTTTGGCAATAACCATACTGTTGTCTGTGTCCATGAATCTTTCTTTTTTTTTCTTTGCTTAATTCCTTCACCCTTCTTACCCAGCCCCCAACCCCCTTCTCTCTGAACAGCTGAGTACTCATTCTTAATAATGTTGTATGTGTTCTTTCCTCTAACTTGTTTGACTGACCCAATTTTTCCTTTTCTTCTCTCTCTCTCTCTCTCTCTCTCTCTCTCACTCATTTTTTTTTCTTTTTTTTTTATTTCAGAATGATAGGAAGGCATCCAGTCCAGATCCTGACTGAGCATCTAATTTGTGTGAGGTGGGTGATGCTTTGGTACCTATCAGCTGCAGGTGACCTTCAAAAGAACCTAGAGATTTGCTCTTCTGGCTCTAGGAATTCCTTCTGGCTTCACCTCTTCCTGACCTCCACTAACCTTATCCCTTCCCCCTCTTGGAACTTCTCTCATCTCCTTACTCTGGTTTCTTTCTTGCTGCCTTATATTTGAATCCTGTCTCATGACTTTGCTCCTGAATTAATGAAAACTTATTCAGGGATGATGTAAAATTTTGAAGAGAGGAGATTCCACCCCTTTTGAAGGAGTGTACAAATAATTACGAAACATAATGATTACTAATTTATGCCATATCACATTATTTATTAATATTTTTATCAGAACTTAGTTAGACACTTAGAATTTTATTATCAAAGTCCTATAGAGTAATTGGAGATGATATTCCTTTCTCTCCAACTTACCTTGAGAGTAAGCCTTTACTTACGGTTGGGACAGTGATCAACATGTGGCTTGGGTTTTATGATGACTTTTGCTGCAGAAGACAAAGTGTCTGGAAATGTTAACATAAAATTCATGCTCCCAGCTTTCCTGTGAAGATCAAGGGAATGAAAAGGGAAGAGGGTAAGAATTATAGAAACTTGGGGGCTTTTCAAGTGTTTGTGATCAGAAATGATGAAAAAGGAGGACACAAATGGTGGAAATGACCCTGGAGAGATTGTGTGCTTAGGAAAAAGGGGATCTGAAAGTCTAAGGGTGCTATAACTCAGAGTTCTTATGGTCTCAAAATTATTATTTTTCCAGATTCAGTGCTGGTATAAGTGCAAGACTAGAGGAAGTTTCTGGTTCAAAAAAGAAAATAGAGTTAGCAGCAACTATAAAAGCAAAGATAATTTACCCATATTTAATTCAATGTGTCTATGTTATTATTATATACATGTATGTGTATAACACACACACACACACACACATACACACATTTAGGAAGAGCCTTTCCTCATAATGCCACACAGCTCACATTGTTCACTTTCAGTTCCATCCAAAAGCCAAGCTCTTTTTTATCCCATTGACCTTGCAACCTGGGATGAGTCCCCATACCCCATTTTTCCCTATGACCTTGAGCTTAGCTACATGATACTTCCTCAGAGAGGCCTTAACTTCGAACCCTCTTTGTTTCCTTTATATACTTACCACAGTTTGCAAATGTAGTTTTACATTTTTGTAAAACTATGTCCAGAGACTTTTCTGTCTCTTCACATTTTGTATTTCCCCCAGAAATATAAAGTTCCTGTCACATAGTAAATGCTCAATAGACATTGAATGAACATTTACATTAACTAGGGTCTGGCTAAGTTGCTGTAACAAAGAAACTTAAAATTTAGTGACTCAAATATGGCTGAAGTTTCATTCTCTTGCATGTAAAATTTCAGAGGAATGTAAGAACCCAGACTGGTGGGCTGCCTTCACCATGAGGTCATTCACAATCTGGGTTTCTCCCATTTTTGCTTTTCCAACATTCCTTAGGTCTTGTCTGCATGGTTAAAGCTGTGTTACTTCCATATTTCCACTCAAGTTTTTAGGAAGAGGGATAGACTGAAATCAAAGGACAAGCAATTTCCTATGAAGTAAATGACTTGTAAGTGGCATATATCACTTCCACTCACATTTTATTGTGGTAAACATAGTCATATGGCCACACCCAGCTGCAGAGGATACTAGGATATGCTGTCTCTCATGGCTGGCCATGAGCCATTTAAAATGGAAGGAGAAAATGGGTATTGGGAAATAACTAACCACCTGCTTCACTGCTGGATAAATGCTTGTTAAAAGAATGAATGTCCAGCCATGGCCGGTTTGGCTCAGTGGATAGCGTGTTGGCCTGTGGACTGAAGGATCCCAGGTTCGATTGTGGTCAAGGGCACACACCTCAGTTGTAGAATCTCCCTGGCCCAGGCCCTGGTCAGGGCAGGTGCAAGAGGCACCAATCGATGTGTTTCTCTCACATCGATATTTCTCTCTGTCTTTTCCTCTCTCTTCCACTCTCCCTAAAAATCAATGGAAAAAATATCCTTTGGTGAGGGTAAAAAAAAAAAAAAAGAAAAAGAATGAATATTCATTCTTACATTCTCAGAGATTAGAATAATAGGGGCTTGAGGGCTGTGTTTTAGAACCCCAGTAAATATGGGTGTGATACAAAACTACTAGTCACTAACTAAGATAAGATCAAATATGTTTCATGACACAACCTATTCACCTGCAAATTTTGGGACAAGGGGAGAGTGAAAAAATCTAATGAAGTTGCTTAGGCCAAAAAATTGAACAAAGGAGGTGCAGGGCAGCTCTGGGTATTGTGTATACACACCTGGCTTTGTTAGAATTCAGGGACAAAGTTTCTGCCTTCAGCAAGCTTCCAGAAGTAAGCCTTCAACTGCTACAGTGAGGCACAGACATTACTTGACTACCAACCTTTTCTATTTGGTATTCTAAATTTTACACTAACGAGTCTTCGAAATTTTAAGACGCCAATAGAGCAAAACCTAGTGATAAGTATTTCAATAGATACAGATAAAACGTACGTTCCACTGATGCATCCTGATACAAGTGCAGTCTGCGTATGGAGTTGTATGACAGCGCTTGCACCTGTCCTCCCCTACAAGTGGCTAAGGACATCTTGGCAAGGCTTATCATCAACTGACCTCCCCATATGACTGCAGATGAAGAGAAGGGGCC
>NW_005881358.1:0-5835 GCF_000147115.1 Myotis lucifugus | reverse complement strand
GAATTGCCGATTTAGGAAAAACATTCCAGAGTATGACCAGTTAATGGGATCCGGATTAATGACAGATTAAAGATTCAGAAGCTTGACAAATTGACCTGTAGCAGCCCGTCCAGTTTCAACAACCTTTGATCCTAACATCTGGTTTGAGCCCTTTCTCTACTGGCGTGGAGTGCAGGACCTGTGGCAGGTCTGATTAATGTGGGCAATATCAGCACCAACGCCTCCCCCCCCTCCCCTCCGTGCTCTCTTTGCCTCGGGTCTCTGTTTGGACATTTTCCCGTTTCATTTCTAGCTTTGAAATCTTTCCTCCCACCCATCCTTTATCATTCTAGCGTTCCAACGGATTGAAATAAGCACATCAGGCGACCAAGGCAGGCTTTAGTCACAGTGTCCGGATCCCTAACCACATTGTCCTGGCTTTCCACTGTGACCTGCCAAAGTGCTCCAAAATCCGGCCTCCTGCCCACAGGGGGGACATTACACTCCACCCCTGCCCCATCCACCACTGTAGTGCTCCAGCATTGTCCAGCCACCCCTCCTCCTTGCCTAGAAGGGGCTTTACACAAAGAAACACACAGCTCTCAAGGCACAAATGAGTGGTCATGCCTATCAGGCCTCTGAATGAACCCCACCATCTTTATTGTCTTGTCCATGTCTTTTCCTCTGCACCTTGGGTTAATAGCCCCCTCCCACCAGCTCCTTGTAACAACTCTTGTGAGGACAGTGTCTTTCTTACTCATTTTTTAGAGGCAAAGCATTGCAGAGTTAGTAGTAGGCACCTGATAACTATGCTTTCATTTCAATTACCCACAATGCTGCATGATATTATCACCTAGATATGGCTTATCTTTTTAAAAAATTGATTTGAAAAAGAAAGACATAGAGAGTGAGAGGGAGGGAGGGAGGGAGGGAGAGAGAGAGAGAGAGAGAGAGAGAGAGAGAGACTGACCGACCTGACTGGGGGATGGAACCCTCAACCTTGGCATATTGGGATGATGCTATAACCAACTGAGCTATCCGGCCAGGACCAAGGCTTGCTGTTTAGGCAAGTCCAGGGACTAGTGAGAGTCTGTATCTTACATATTGTCTGTTTCTCGTCCTCCTCTTTCTAAGCTAAACTACTAGGAAAGAGTTTCACTTCACCTTTCAGTTTGTTTAGTATCTAAAGCAAAAGGCTGTTTTCTTTTGATTTCCCTTTGTTCACATAGCAATTAGAGGACATTTTGTGGAACTCTGGTGATAAAACTGTGATGTTAGAAATTGCTTATTGAAGGTGTAGTGTAGAGGGAGGAACAAATAACTGGTTCTGAGTCATCATGCTGGCCCTATCAATACCAAACGGTGTGACTTTTGCCATTTTGAACTTCTCAGGTTGTGTGTGGGTGTGTGAGTGAGTGTGTGTGTGTGTGTGTGTGTGTGTGTGTGTGTGTTCTCTTCAGCACAGTAGCTAATGCTATAAAGGCAGTGGGAAAGCTCTATCTATCTTTGCCTATGCTCACTGGACTATTGAAATTGGGGAGAAATGTCAACATCACAGAGAATTCAAACAGTCTTATCAGGAGCTTTCAGCCAACCTCCTATAATTAATCCAAAAGGACCCTAACTTACCTTAAGAACAACCCTTTTTTGTCAGATTCTTCCTGCATCTAAGAATCTTACAGTAGGAGGAAAATGCAAACGAATTAGACCATGTGAAATGAAAAAAAAATCCTTAATAATTCATTGCCATCCAAAAAAATAAAAGTGAGAGGACCATTATTGGAGCATGGTACATCTTGATGAAGCACTTGTCAATTCCATAATTTACTAACTAGTTCATATATCAACTCCGTAATAGTCAGGCACAATCCCCCAAGCTACTTAGAATATTTGTCTTTCTTCCTGAACAATCTAAACTTAAAGAGCTCGGAGTGTCTGCTAAATAAATTTTAAATCCATTCTAATTAGTAGTGTTCACCATAAAAATGGAGAACCAGCTGTTCACTGACCTTGCATGGCACTGTTCATGCATATTATTCTCCAGACTATTCTAGCATTGCTTTTCCACGTTAATTAACGCCAGACTTTCACAATTCTAATATGGGTATTACTTTTGCTCACATTTTTAGTAATATTACTGTGTTTTCTCTAAATGCTTTTACTGTATGTAACTAGTGGATTCAATTGTTTAATTGCCAAGATGAAGGTAATATTCTAGTAAATGCTAGTCCACTGAAGAATGCATAGACTTGACGGACACCAGCTCATATAAGCAGGTTTGTCTGAGATATCAGTCTAAAGCCCTAACTGGTGTGGCTCAGTTGGTTGGGTGTTGTCCAGTGCAACAAAACGCTGCCAGTTCAGTTCCCCATCAAGGGGACATGCCTGGGTTGCTGGTTCCATCCCCAGTAGGGGTCATGAAGGGGTGTTTCACTCTCACATTGATGTTTTTCTCTCTCTCTCTCCCCTCCCCTCTCTCTCTAAAAATCAATACTTTTTTAAAAGAAATATCAGTTTAAGATACAGTACATATGAGAAACTAATTTTATTTCAATTACTTTTCTTAAATAATGACTCCTACTTTTCTATAGGATCACTTAGGATGTCAAATATTAGCCATAGTAGGGAGAGATTACTTCAGTGAAGATAAAATAATAAAATAGTAATTTGCATTGCAGAAAAGACAATTTCAGCCCAATGTTTGACTGATTTTTGGCTATGCTGATGGAGTCACTGTAGCCTGAAAACAGTCTCTTCAGAACTTGGGTAACAGAGTGAGAAATTATTGCAGAAATATAGTTTTTAGGGTTTAAAAGTCGAATTGCAGAAAAACACTGCTCTTTATATTTTTTACAATAGATTCTTGTCTATCCCCCTTCTTTTTATAATTTTAGTCATTCATGTTTTTTTATGGCAAGATATCCACAGAAATGATGTTTTCAAAACTACAGAAAACTATAAAGAAATATCTATATCACCATAATTTTATTAGAATTACTTGCATAATTTATAAAACTTAATAACTTTTATTTTTTAAATATTTTTTATTGATTTCAGAGAGGAAGGGAAAGGGAGAGAGAGATAGAAACATCAATGATGAGAGAGAATCACTGATTGGCTGCCTCCTGCACACCCCACACTGGGGATCGGGCCTGTGACCTGGGCATGTGCCCTTGACGGGACTCGAACCTGAGACCCTTCAGTCCGCAGGCTGATGCTTTATCTACTGAGCTAAACCAGCTAGGGCAGAACTTTTTTTTTTAATTTTAGATTTTTCACTCTTTAAAGCAGACAGAATCTCAATGAATGTTCTAAGGCAATTACTCCCATTTACCAAACATACATTGATGTGAGCAGGAACTATCATTGTTCTGAATCAGCCTTTACTGTCTCCTAAACTTTTAAAAATAAGCAATAGTTCCAGGGTAAAAAAAAATGAAATATACTATTTCTTACATAAACTGATCATTTAAAAATTCTAAATTGTCTTTTTGACAATTTCTGATAATTCACTTACCAGAATTGTCTCTCAATTAGATACATGTTTTTTTTTTTCCTTTTTACAACATGTCTTAAGAAATGCTAAAATGTTTGCATGTGCTGTATGCATAAATAATTGAAATGTTGTGGTACCAACACAAGAATCATTTGACAGATAAATGGAACAAAATACTCCAAGCCAGAACTTAGGATACTAAGTGTTCAGACACTTAAACATAAGAGGTCAACTTCTGGTAGATTCACATTATTTTATATATAACATTAAGAAGGAAAGCAGTGAGTCAATTAAATTATGTATTTTCCAATATCTAGAACATTTATATTGTATGTATTGAAAGTTTATTTATTCTTAGAGAAAGATTTTATCATGCACATACATAAAATATTTCTAAAGGAAATAAATTAACATTATATAATTTCTTCACACTGAACTCTTCTAAATCACATTTAGATTTAGAGTTGAATGTTTCTGCCTTTCCAAACAATGGCATTCCCTATTAAGAGCATTGGTTACATGGCATTTCAGGTGAAAAGCCACTGATGTTAGCATTTGAAATCTGATTTTGCAATTATGTAGTGATAGTCATCTTTTAATTTTATCTCGTGGTATATTGGTAAACATATTTGACTCACCACCTCTTTCAAATATTACTCCAACCATTTGGTTCCTATAAGTTAAAAATGTTTTCCACTATTATCTCTGGAGAACGACCTTCCACAGGAACGCCCATTCTGCAAATGTAATGCTGGGGCCTTTGAGGTTTGTACATGTACAGGGAATGGCTTTACTCCACCTGAGTGACCATGATTTGTAGGTTTCATTACTTGTTAATGTTCCAATAAGAATATATCTTATAATCAATAAAATTCAGTGTCTTACAGACATCAAGAATTATTACTAAAAATACAGGGTCATTCAAGAAAGTACAGAGATGCTCTAACCAGTTTGGCTCAGTGGATAGAGCGTCGGCCTGCGGACTAAAAAGTCCCAGGTTCGATTCCAGTCAAGGGCATGTACCTTGGTTGCAGGCACATCCCCAGTAGGAGGTGTGCTGGAGGCAGCTGATCGATATTTCTAACTCTCTATCCCTCTCCCTTCTTCTCTGTAAAAAATCAATAAAATATATATTTTTTAAAAGAAAGTACAGAAACAATAAACATTCAACCTCTTATATAAAGTAAGGATTAATACCTGCCAGACCTACTCCAAAAGATGCTTTGAGGATCAAAATGCAATCAGACATGCACATAAAACTTTTAAATTTTGAAGTATTATTCAGTCTATAGTTACGTAAAAATAATACTTCTTAGGCAATTTAGCAAGTCTGTTTTTTTTGCTTTTGTTTTTTTGTTTATGTTTTTCAAAAATTAACACAAGAAATAAATACTAAAACTAGTTTTCCACAAGTTGTTTTTCAACATTTTAAATTCATTGTCATGTTCTTTCTTTCTAGCAATATATGAGCATCGTTATATTGTTTTTAAAATATATTTTTTATTGATTTTTTTACAGAGAGGAAGGGAGAGGGATAGAGAGTTAGAAACATCAATGAGAGAGAAACATCCATAAGCTGCCTCTTGCACACCTGCTACTGGGGATGTGCCCGCAACCAAGATACATGCCCTTGACTGGAATCGAACCTGGGACCCTTCAGTCCACAGGCTGACGCTCTATCCACTGAGCCAAACCAGTTAGGGCTATTGTTTATGATAAAGTTGTTTTATCCGTATGCCAAAATATTAGTGTTACTATACAAAATTGTTTCAACTCTTTTTATATCTTTCTTACATTTGACACACTGATACATTGCATGCATCATCATTTTATTTGTGCTGATATATCTATTAATCAAAACTTGTTCCAAGTTTTTAATATCATCACAGGTACTTACAATCATTCTATTTTAACTACAATGAAATTAAATATTAAAATAATTTAATTAGAGATACATGGGGACTTAACACATAGATTCTGCATGATATATCAGCTTTCTTATAAAATTTCTCAACACTATTTTACATTCTGAAGATTAACCAAATTAGTGGTATTTCATTTATGACATAACCTGATTACCTTGTAAAAATTGATCAGATTAATGTCAATAACATAGGACAATTAATAACCATAAGACAGGGAAATGTCTGAAAATTTTTAAACAGAGAATGGATGAGTTTATTTCAATCATTACTGAGCATGACAAACTGAACTCAGCCCCCTGCAGAAAGGCAAAGAATGTAGTGAATTAGTTTTCATGCTAATAAAAGTAAGTTTAATAAATAATCTTAAAGAGGATCTTTTCCCTTGGCACTAAAATCTAGGCAGACATTTTTGGGAAATACTAGGCAGTATCTTCA
>NW_005881357.1:0-5835 GCF_000147115.1 Myotis lucifugus | reverse complement strand
ATTATTATTTTCGCTTTTGGAGAAGTATCTTTTCTTGTATATTTTATGTTCCACAACATTAAGCATAGTGGTTTGCAAATAATAGGTTCTCAATATAATTTTTGAAGGGATGACTGATTTTTTAAACACTATGAGGTAATACAGAGGTAGGAACCGCTGCGATACTTTTCAAATTCTATGTAGGTGCACAATCGTCACTGCCCCTGGGGAGGCAGCAGAGCTCACTGCTGACAAGTGGGGGCTCAGACAGTGCACTCCATTTCCCTGAGCCTCGAGCCTTCTCTTTAAAGTTGGAGTGATAATAACGATAATGCCCCCTGCAGAAGACTGGGTGAGGATCCGCGAAGACAGACCATAGCGTATGCTTGTGCTTTCCTGGCGCTTGGGAAGCGTCTTGGCAAATATCTATTCTTCTTCTATGATGTTCTGTCCTCCCACTCACGTGGCAGAATTTACTGTTCCTCTGGCATAAAACTGTTCATATTATCATGAAAGCATTCTTATTAACAATTATTCCACGTTTCTCCTTATTATATATCATGTATCTGTATCTATATCTATATCTAAATCCAAATCTAAATCATCTATATCTCCATACCTATAAAACAACTACTAGCTCACAGGTGCTCAATAAATATTCACAAACCCCTAAACCAACCCAAAATAAATAGTCAAGTTTTTTATTAGCTCAACAAGAGGTTGAGTTGGTCCATAAAGTGGCCAGAAAAGTGGGCTTAGGTGTGACCTGATGCATTTGGGATAACTGGCAGCATCCCACACTCGCCGTGGGTTTAATGAGAGACAGGACAGCTTAGCAAAGTCCTCGGTGTATGGTACAAAAAGGGAAGATGAGAAAATGAATCAGTGAATGCTTGCCAAGGACACTAGGCTCTGGAGGTAAAAAAAAAAAAAAAAAGCTGTATAATAACATAATGGCTGTGGGTGATTGGGTGGCCAGAATCTTTCTCCTTAGTCATTGAGGGAACTCAGTGTTTTACAGTAATCGGGCACAATATTTTATAAAGCTTTTTAAAGAATGGGTGAGACATGCAGGGGACTCAGATTACTCTCATTCTACACAGGGGGAAACTGAGGCATGGCAAAGCCATAAAATTCCTCCTAAGCCACATACCAATGTGGTGGGCATGATAAAAAAATAGGTCTAGATTATCAAGAATCTACCATTTCCTCCCACTGTCAGGCCTGTTATCAACATCGATAATTCTCACATTTACCCTGGGAGGTAAATATTAGCAACCTAAGGTTCAGAGAGGTTAAGCAACTTGTCTAAGGTCACACAGTGATTAAGCAACAGCATTTGGGACCAGCCTGTCTGATCTCAGAGTCCAAGCCCTGACCTTCTGATCCATGGCCCAGAAGACCGCCCAGGGGTGGGGAAAGGACACTGGCTTCTGAAAGATGTGAGTCAAGTGCTCAGCACAGGGCTGAAGGGGCCTCTGGCCTCGGTGAACGCTGCTACAAAGGCAGGTGTTGCTACTTTAAGGAACATGATTAAGCTGCAGTGGGAAGGGGGTGCTGAGGGGGGAGCTTAGGGGTCCTGCTCTGACTCGGGAATGAACCGTGAGAGGGTCCATCCTAAGGGGCCTCTCTTAGGGTGTGGGTGGTGCGACCTTCCAGGGGAGCGTCGTGCAGAGGGGAGCAGGAGGGGGAGGCCGGAGCACCCTGTTCCCAGCCGGACCAGGAGGCTAAGTCCCAGCCGGACACGCTCCAGGTGTGCCTTGGGTGAGGTCCCTTCACCTGGCCCGCCACAGCTCCCCGGTCAGGAAACCCGGATTCTCTATCAGTCACAGCGATGAGACGGAGTTAACTGAGCATGTCTGGTTAACATGTGAAGCAAGGAGCAGGAGTTTTGACCTTGCGGTTCTGGAATGGCTGGGATGCAGACAGCCAAGCTGCTTCTCTGGGGAGGCTGACTGACCCAGGGCGGCCCAGGCTGGTTTAGCGTCACCAGCGCCAGCCGGGCCTTGCCGTTATGGTATTGCCTTGCGGGATGGAACAGGGACACGGCTCTGGCTGGCCGGCTGGGGCAAGGCGGTTTCCACCAGGCAGCTTAGGAGGAGGAGGCAGTGAGTACAGGACCTGCTGGAGGGGAGACCCGCCCCGGGAGCGGCACCAGCAGTCCCGCTCTGCCTGGGGACCACAGCCTGCAGGGGGGCTCGCAGGCCCCCAGGTACCGGGCGAGGGTACGAGAGCAGGTGCATGCCTCTCATGGCCTCCTGAGGCCTCAGACTTTCCGTAGCTCACCCCGCCTTTGAGCAGGGCACCCACCCCTGCCGGACAGCTCACCTCTGTGTTTCTGCCCGGTGAGCAGCGGCCCTCAGGGGCAGCTTCAGAAGATGGAGAGATTACAATTTCAAACTGAATGGAGCCCAAGGGCCCCAGGGCCCCAGCGTTTATTATTCCTCGGGAGCCTTGAATTCTCCTGTAATTTGCAATTAATGTTGCCAGTGACCTTGACTGAGTGACCTTGCACAGCGCAGGGCCCAGGAGCCTGACTTTGAGATGCACACCGGGACCGGAACCAGCTCTCCTGCTTAGCTCACCGGAACCCTGATTCCAACAGCCCGGCTGTAATTGGCAATCATGTTCCTGTAGCCCCGATGCACTTTCCCTAATGCCTGGCACCGTTAGATGCTTCACAAATGCCACCACCAGCCCCCACCCCACCCACCGGACCGCTGGCAGCCTGCTCTCATCTAGGAGTCTGTCACTATTTTGCTTGTTAGTTAATTTTGTTCCTTAGATTCCACATGAGTGAGATCATACGGTACTTGTCTTTCTCTGACTGGCTCACTTCACTTAGCATAGTGCCCCCCAGGCCATCCATGCTGTGGCAAAGGGTCAGAGGTCCTTTTTTACCCCAAGCTGGGGGCGTGGGAGGAGTGGCGGAGGGACTGATTAAAAAAGAAAAGAAGAAAAACCTCCCGGACATGGACAACAGTGTGGTAACTGCGGAGGTGGGGAGGAGGGAGGTGGATAATTCTGTTAACTACTGTCACCCCAATAAAATGAATAGAAATGGAAAAATTGCCCCCAGTGTAACGAGTGGTGGAAAAGTGACATTACCAACGTGGTCCTTGGGATGAGAGTTTGGGGAATGACCTTTGGCATCCAGAGAGGTGGCCGCTCTGTGGCGCGGCAAAGGCACCGCTGTTGGGGCGTCCACATCAGAACTGCTCCAAGGAGAAGGACTTTTAACTTCGCTGTCAGATGGCTCAGGGTGTTGGGGATAATTTCATTTGTTCCACAAGCATTTTCCCTGCCTCCCATGTGCAAAGTTTTCAAAATAAAGTCACTGCCACCCTGAGAGGAGAGGCGCAGCAGGGCTTCCTCACCGATTGGAATGATTGGGGGGGCGGGGGGGGAGTTTGCCCTGGACGTTCTCCGGGGTTCTCTCCGCATTCTCCCTGCTCCCTCTCCTTCCTCCACGCCCCACTTCAGCACGGTCCTTGGTCTCCATGTTCCTGACGTGAATCAGCTCTTACCTGCCCTGGCCCATCAATTTTGGTTTCCTCAACTCCCAGCATTTGGAACACACCCCCAGGTGATGCTGATGTTTGGGTCCTAGAAGCACTTTGAAAACGACTGATTATTAAACCTTAGTTCTTAAAGGCCCAGGGCCTCTCGAGCAACCTGCGAACAACAGCAGAAATCCACACTGCGAATTAGTTACGCACGTGTTAATATAGATCCCTTATACATAGTTTATTGGGCAATTGTTTCTAAACTGTTATAACGTGATGGCAGTTTTGATGACGTGATGAGAGAAATCGCAGAATAGGAATCAGAAGAGCTGGGCTCATACCCTTCCAGCTCTAAGAATTTGAGCCAAAAAAGTCACATCCCAGTAAAGCGCCACTGATGTACATTACAAGGGCGTGAGAAAGAGACTATGGCGAGCCAGTTGAAAACGCAGAGTAAATTGTGACTGTGTCCGCTTGGGGAGCCATGCTCTGCGGGGCCTCGGCAGCTCGCCCCAGGCCTCAGAGTTCTGGGCCCTGAGACGCTGCCTGAGCGAGCACGCATCCCGCTCTACGTCACGGGAACCTGCACCCAAACCAGCTTCAACCACCAAGATGCTTCCTCTGCACATTACCAGGCGTCCAGCCACCGGAGCGCTCGGCTGTAAGATGAGAGGTCTGCAAGGAACGGGGACAGACAGGGCCAGGGCGTTGCTGGGAAATGAATGTGTAATAGAGACGGTGTTTACGATCATTTGCATTGTCTCTTGGAGCTCTTTAAGGTTAAGATGACTCAGAGCCAGGCCCAGGACACAGCATGTAACCAGCTGGGGAGCCTCAGGACCATGCATTTTAAACCCCAAAGCAGTGGGTCTCCGCGGGGGCTGCACGTGAGAACCACAGGCAGGTTTTAGGGTCCCCTTGTCCGGGCCCTGCTCCTCTGGTGGGTCTGGCTGGGCCTCAGACACTGGTGTTTTGCCAAAGCTCCCCAGGTAATTCTTTTTTTTTTAAGATTTTTAAAAATTAATTTTTAGAGAGAGAGGTTGGGCAAAGGGTGGGATTCATAGGGGGATCCCCCATCTCCACCTCTATCCCCGCCCCAAGCCACCCCCGTTCCACAATCCCTTTGAAAATCAGTTTTTAAACTTTGGTGTGAATAAGAATCACCTGGAAAACTTTTTTTTTTTAATTGCAGACACCTGGGCATCCCTCTGAGGTCTGATTTAGTAGGTCTGGAGTGGACTCCAAAAGTCAGCACTTTAACCAGCTTCTTAAATGTTTAAGATACAGTGGACCTCAGTTCTCGAACTCAAATCATTCAGGAAGGCTGTTCGAGAAGCGGTTTGCTCAAAAGCCAAACCATTTTTCCCATTAAAAATAATATAAATTGAATTAATCTATTCCAGACCCCCAAATGATTCCCTGTTAACCTTCCTTATATGCAGTACATATCTAATGGACTGTTTAATCTATGAACAAACACTTCTTTTCTTAAATTGATGGAACCACCCCTACCGGCCTCACAGGACTCATTTCCAGCGCTCATTCCAGGGGTGTCTCTCAGGCCAGCATGCAGCATCTTTGCTTGTTCTCACATCACTGCCTCAGAAACACTGTCATCTGCTCACTGCTTCTCCTTTATCCAAATCAACAACAGACTTTCTACCTCTTCCATTGCCTGTGACCATTGCTTCTTTCACACCCTTAGCAACATTAGCGCTCTTGATGGTCTCTATGTTTTTAAATTGTGCTAATCCTTGATTTCCCCAGCAACAAAAGCATCTTCTCCTTTGTTGCCTGAGAGACACTTTTTGTCATGCTGAGGTATCAGGAAGAAAGCGTTGTCCGGTTGAAAACTGAAGTTTGGTTTGACAACCGAGACGTCGACATTTTTTCTATGAACAATTTGGTTAAGAACTGAATTGTTCGAGATGGGAGACATTTGAGAAATGGGATTTGACCGTAATTGATCTACCACCACTATATTAGTAGACTTCCTCAAGGACAACCCTGATGAAAAATGGAAATGATTCAGACTTAGGAGATGCCCAAAAAACTCAAAAGGTTGAACAGCCAAAGACATATAGTTGTCCAACAGACACACATGAAAAGATGCCCCAAATCATTAGTCATTATGGAAATGCAAACCAAAACCTCATTGAAATACCACTAAAAAACTATTAACTTATTAAATGACTGAAATTTAAAAAGAGATTATGGCAGTTTTGGTAGGGAAAGACAATGGCTCAGCCACTAGAGATTTCAGACAGTTGCTTAAAAAGTTAAACATACACTTACCTTATCACCCAGCAATTCCACTCCCAGGTATTTGCCCACATGACATAAAAATTTG
>NW_005881356.1:2240-5966 GCF_000147115.1 Myotis lucifugus | reverse complement strand
ATCATTATACTTTTAGCACCTTTCAGAAAACCCCTTCAACTCTTGTGGTTTAAGAACTAGTAACAAGCCCAGCTGGTGTGGCTCAGTGGTGGAGGTCATGGCTCGATTCCCGGTCAGGATACATGCCGGGATTGCGGGCTCGATCCCCAGTGTGGGGTGTGCAGGAGGCAGCCGATCAGTGATTCTCTCTCATTGATGTGTCTCTTTCCTGCTCCCTCTCCCTTCCTCTCTGAAATCAATAAAAATATAGTAAAAAAAAAAGTCTTGTCATTAGTATGCCCCAATCACACCACAGTTACAGAGACAAGATCTTTAAACTGAAGGTTGTGAAGCCCGCCTCACTCTCACGATAGCAAAAGTTACAATTTACCGAGTCCCCCCGCGTGCTGGGCGAGGTGGCAGACGTCTTACACATTTCAAGTCTCATCCTCCCAACCACCTAGGGGGGGCCGTGCCCCAAGTGACAGGTGTGGAAACTAGGGTCCTACGAGGGGAAGTCGCGTGGCTGATGTCACACCCGGGAAGCGTGGGGACAGGCGGGCATCAGGTCCTGGACTGGAAGCCTGAGGGAGGGCGTGTGGGTGAGGACAGTGAGGTGCAGTGTCTTCCAATCCTGAAGAACAGAGGGTCTCCGTAAAGTTGAGGGGTGCACACCCTCCGAAGAAGAACGTCACCAAATAAAGAGGCAGCCAGTGACTTATTTGGGCATCTGGCTCTCAGGAGAGACGCTGTGTAAGAGAAGGGCGCAGAGGAATGGCAAGAATCCGTGGCGGATCCAGCGCAGCCCGGCCAGGAAGCTCTGTTTCCAGAGGCAGCTGTTGTAAATACCCGTCGCCAGGGACGGGGAGCTGCCACTGCCCCAGATGCAAGGGCTCCCAGAAATTGCACGTTGTCCTGCGCGCATGGCGTCTTACCCTCCTCCCAGCGCTTCTGGGTTGTTCTGTGATTAGCTCATGTGGCCGATGAAGAGGCTGAGGAGTGAGGACTCTGCCAGGGACACTGTCAGCCCAGAATGCCTTTCCCTGAGGCTTTCTGGCGGGTCACCACCTCCTGTCCACTCTGATGCGCGTCCTATCAGCTGGGCTCGCTCCCTTCGCTGGGGGCCGCCTTGGTGAGCAGGGATGGCTCCAGCAGAACCCCAAGTGACAAGTCAGCCTTGGTGACAAGTCACAGTCCCTCCAAACACATAGGTTGGCATTCTGTTTGCCCATCTGCCGGCGGGGTGTTTGGTTCCTGCGAGCCAGGCCTCCACATGTCACCAACTCTGGTGACCTGAGGAATAACAACAAAACAAGTCCCAGACCCGCTGAGCAAAGACAGGCTGTTATGTTCCCTACCATTCTGCCTGCGGGAGTTGAGGCGGTGAGGGGCACGGCTACCTAAAGACCTAGTGAGGCCTTGGGCTGTAGAATCCGAGATCCTTGCTGTGTGTCTGGGGGTAAGTTACTTAACTTCTCTGAGCTTCATGGTCTAATTTATCTCACAGAATAAAGGAATGTGAAATCACTGTAAGTTAAAGTGCTCTGTGGTCTTTTCCTCAATGAGCTCAGCCACTACTGCTGCCACTGTGCGTGCCTGCCTGGCCCACGGGTCCTGAGTCACTTCAGGGCAGGAAGCAGAGTGGGCCTTGCTCCTGTCATCTGCTTCCTTCAGTCTCTGGAAGGCAGTGTATCCAGCCCTCTGGACACCTGTCCACAGGCAGGAGGCTTATTCAGGGCATGTCATTCCCAAGCTCCTTGTCTGTACCCCCAAGTTGGGAAGGATGGTCACATGGTGGCCCTTCAGTAAGTGTTTAAAAGGGGGGCTCTGGGCGGTCAGGAAGCAAGAGGAGAGCCACCGACTGGGCGGGAGGAAGGGCCCCACACTGGGTCTACCTCCAGTTTGAGTTCATCCTCTGCCAGTCTGGCTGCAGGCCCCTCTCCACCAGCCTGAACCATCCAAGTTGGAATAGCATCTCTGTTGTGGTTCCCCAAGGGGAGGTCAGCATCCCCCCACCCCCACCCCAGACCAGGAACTGGGGTAGAAGCCATACTTTCCTACCTGCCCCCATCAGACTGACCCCCAGCTGGGCAGGATCCACAGAGCCCAGGCTGGCTGAGCCGATGAGCAATTACTTGCCTCTGGGTAAGACAGTGATCTCGCTGAGCTCTTGTTTCACCTTCTTGTCTAAGAACCTAAAGGCTGTTTTGCAACCTTTTGGCCCCTTTCCTCTAGCCAGAGAAGTGAGCGAGACTCCCTCTGCCCCGGACCCCTCTGACCTGGAGGACAGGAGCACAGGGAGGGGTCTCTGCAGGGGACGGGGCAGGGCTGACTCCAGGGGCCATCTCGGGAGGCCACCCAGACGGATCCTCCCCATGGCAGGGCCTAGAGATCAACTCCTTCCTGGGCTAAACACAGGTGAGTGGTTGTGGAACCTCCCCAGCCCCAGCAGCACCGTTTCAAGCACAGGACAGGCCTTGGTTGCTACAGGAGAAGCCCTCCTACCATTGAGGACAAAGCCCAGAGACAAACACAGGCATTCCCCGGTCCTTTGGCCTCAAGGACTTGCACGCCCACACCCCCCCAGGAAGTCAGAGATGAGAAATGGTGACTGGCTTTAAATAATCACAACTGGCTATTTTAGGCCTCTGGGGACCGGGTATATTTTCCAAGCTGCAAGGAACACACCTTGCATGAAGCAACACCTGTTGAGGCCAGACTTCCTCAACTGCCAGCCCTGCTCCCAGGCTGGGCAGCTGGAAGACAAGACGGAGGCCTGCCGTCCCCTGCTGGCGAGCCTGAGGACCACACCAGGGGGAGGATCCCAGAGGCGCGGGGAACACCTCTGCACCTGATCCTCTGGAGAGATGGAGATGAGCAGTAACACTGCCTGCTTCCCTCCCTCCTCTTTCTCCCAGGGAACCAGAGGGAGTGAAAAAGAGATTTCTGTCTCCCCGGGGCAGGATTCCCCTCCCTGCGGCGTGGAAGGAAAGATGAGGCTCAGTAAGTTTGTGACTCCCCCAGGAAGTTGGAGCCTCCTTCACTGCAGAACCAGGGAAGAGGCGGGCGTGCCCTCTGACTGTCTCCAGGAGTATCACTCCCATCGGCCAAGGCCCGCTCCTTACCGTGCTCCCCATCTCTGTATGCCGGCCACGCCATGAGCACCTGGACTAAATGAATTGTCCACGTTCAACAGATCTGCAGCCAGAGAGACGCCGGGGCAAGGTGTCTACCAGTACATGCCTCCTGGGTAGGGGGTCCTGGTGCTGGAACCGGGGGTCCATGAGAAGGGTCCTGCAATGCCTCTCCCTCGGGGGATTCCCACTCATGGGGGAGACAAGCCAGATGACTTTACCAAGGAGTCACATGGCTGCCCCAAGCAGGGAGCAGCGCTGAGCGTATGCTGGAGGGTAAGTGGCCCCAAGGGTGAAGGTTGGGGAACTCCTGGAGCTGCGGCCACGCTGGGGGCTCTGTCAGGGAGCAGGTGTCCTGGCCTAGATCCTGGCTTCCTTATGCCGCGGTTCTCAACCTGAGGGTTGCGACCCCTTTGGCGGTCGAAGGACCCTTTCACAGAGGTCGCCTAAGACCATCCTGCATATCAGATATTTACATTACGATTCATAACAGTAGCAACATTACAGTTATGAAGTAGCAACGAAAATAATTTATGGTGGGTCACAACATGAGGAACTGTATTTAAAGGGCCAGAAGTGAGAACCACTGCTTATGAGAACCTCCTGTGTCATG
>NW_005881356.1:0-2109 GCF_000147115.1 Myotis lucifugus | reverse complement strand
CAGTTTCCTGGACACCCTGGGCTTCAGGCCGAAACGAGTCTGGTGACTGAGGGCAGCTCACAAAGGAGCTGTTTCTTCCCAGAGGTGCTGGCCAGGGAGGTCTCCCCACCCCTCTGCCCCCCAGGCCAGGGCAATAGGAGAAGGAATGTGTGGGGAAGTCCCGCGCCCACCCGCCTGTCCTGTGCTAGTCACAGCACCTCTCCAGCCTCTAGGCAGCTTGCGAGGCTGATTTGGTGGTACCAGCTGGAGTCAGTGGCCTTCGGTCCCCAAAGCTAGGAGAGGGCTTCCTTCATGGTGCCCCTCCTTGCTAATTCCCGTGTCAGCAAGATCCCTTAGCAACAAGTGCCATCACAGGGCAGTGGGTAAATACCTTCTAAAGGGAAACCCCTACTTACTGAAAAATGATGATTATAGGACAAGGATCTGGAGGCAGATGGACCAGGATCTGAATCCCAGTTCAACCCGTGACTGTCTGTGTTGCCTTGGGCAATCTGCACAACCTCTCTGAGCCTGTTTTCAAATCTGCCAGGGGGATAGTGGTTTGTATGGCAAGGGGTTGTGCAGGACTGAGAGGACATAATACAGCGACTCCAAGTGGTTTAAATATTGGGCCAAGGACAAGTGGAGCTCAAGGTAGCACAGTATATCTTCCTGGAGTATTAGTACTACTAGGAAATTTTAGGGAAATGTATTTTGAGGTAAACTATCAACATGTGAACTTTGAATTTTATTTTATTTTTAAAATAAATATTTGTATTGATTTCAGAGAGGAAAGGAGAGGAAGAGAGTTAGGAACATCAATGATGAGAGAGAATCATTGACTGGCTGCCTCCTGCACACACCCCACACTGGGGATCGAGCCCGCAACCCGGGCATGTGCCCTGACCAGGAATCAAACCCTGACCTCCTAGTTCATAGGTCGATGCTCAAACACTGAGCCACGCCGGCCGAGCATGAGTTTAAACTTTAAAAGAGGAAAGAAGAGACTGAAAGAAATGTTTTACTTGCTTTGGGTTATACTCTAAATGTAAGGGGTCAGGGGTTACCTGGTTAAGAGTCTGCCTTTGGGAGTATTTCCATAGAAGAGTCTGCAAGCGATGTGTCAGGAGCCATCTCCTGCCGGCTGCACAGTGGGGTGGTCAGGACTCATCCCTAACAGTTCCCTGATGAGTCCTGGCTCTTTCGGGCTTCAACCACCAGCACCAGGATGAGAATCAGACCTGGCAGGCCAGTGAGGGGCCAGGGCAGGGGTCCTCTCCTGCAAAAGTACTAGGAGCATCACAAAGGTGGGCAGGAAGAGTCTCTTTTCAGACTCCAGGGTGACAGGCATGGGAGGAGATAAGTCCGTCTATTCCAGGCATCAATGCCTCTATTTGTGTTTTGTGCATCCGTTTATTTTGTTTCTTAGATTCCACTGATAAATGAGATCATACGGTCTTTCTCTTTCTCTGACTGGCCTATTTCCCTTGGCATAATAATCCAGGCCCACCCCTGCTGTTGCAAAAGGTAAGATCTCCCTTTCTTATGGCGGAGTAGTATTCCATTATGTAAATGTACCAATCATCTACTTTTTATGTAATGTACATAAAAAGACAAGATGGAGGAACCACTGCTCCAGAGGATCCAATGTAGAGGTGTTCCCCAGGCCCCTGGGATCCTCCCCCTGGTGTGATCCTCAGGCTCGCCAGCAGGGGGAGGCAGTAGTATTTCATTATGTAAATGTACCAACTCATCTACTAATGGGCACTTGGGCTGTTTTCAGATATTGGCTGTTTTAAATAGGAGTGCCTATATTCTGTCAGCATAAGAATATTCAAAACTGTAGAGAATTTTTATGAGTTTATTTGAGCCAAGCTGACAATGATTGCTGGCAAACAAAACCTCAACAGACTGAGGAAATGCTCCAGAAAAAGGCAGCTCAGCACACTGCTTTATATATACATCACTATCAAAAGAGAAAGCGGAAAGTGGCTACGTGAAATCCACTGGTGATCTCTGGCTCTGCTCCGCGGCACCTGAGCTTTGAGGGGTCCGGACAAAGGGAAATTACTTTGTTTTCTGCAAAGGCATGTTTACCAGGTATGTTGTTCTAGATGCAAAAAGACGACA
>NW_005881355.1:0-5836 GCF_000147115.1 Myotis lucifugus | reverse complement strand
TCGTGTCCGCGTGGGTGTCCAGCGTCGCCGAGGTTTTCAGGGTCGTCCTGCAGGGCAGCCGAAGGCTCCGGCACGTGCCCTGGGCCACCCGTGGTGTCAGCGTCCTGGGCGGCCGTGACAAAGCCCCACAAACGGTGTGAAGACGGGAAGCCCTGGCCAGGCCTGGGTGGGGCCCCTCGGAGGCTGGGGCAGGTCCCCCTTGTCTCTTGTCTCCGGTGGCTCCCGGAGTTCGGGGCTCGTGGCCGCATTGGGCCGGTCAGCCTCCATCGCCACCTGGCCCCCGCCCTGTGTCTGCCTCCTCGGCCGTCCCCGTGGAAGGACACTCTGTGGGCGCAGGGCCCCCCAATCCAGGATGAGACCCTCAACTATTTACAAAGACTCGGAGCCGTGTGGCCGGCCACACCTCCCACGTGTGCTCCCCACCAGGTCCTCCGTGGAGGGAGTGACGTTTCGTGGGCAGGTGCTCTGAGGGTCCCGGGTTCCGGAACGCGCCCGGTCGGCAGGAAGCGCCGGGTGGAACGTCAGCCGCAGCCCACCCTGTGCCGGGGAGTTGTCCCGACGTCCGGGCCAGTGCCCGTGACGCTGAGGGCACGCGCCCCATCCATCCGCGCCAGGCACGTGACACCGGCCGCAGTGTCGCCGGCACAGAGCGGCGGCCACGGGAGGGTGGCTGCCAGGATAGTGTGGAAGGGGGATGGCTTCTTGGCAGAGCCAGGAAACACCCTCACCTGGGCCTGTCCCGGCCACCACCCAGCGGGGGCCCTTGGACAGTCCCCGCCCTGTGCCTCAGTTTCCCTGTTTGCATACTGGACCCACCTCACCCACCCATCAATACATGCAAGGTGCTCACACCTGCTAGATGCTCTGTTACTCGAGTACCCGACACCTGCTGGGCGCTCTGTTACTCGAGTACCGGACACCTGCTGGGCGCTCTGTTACTCGAGTACCGGACACCTGCTGGGCGCTCTGTTACTCGAGTACTGGACACCTGCTGGGTGCTCTGTTACTCGAGTACCGGACACCTGCTAGATGCTCTGTTACTCGAGTACTGGACACCTGCTGGGTGCTCTGTTACTCGAGTACTGGGCACCTGCTAGATGCTCTGTTACTCGAGTACTGGGCACCTGCTGGGCGCTCTGTTACTCGAGTACCGGACACCTGCTAGATGCTCTGTTACTCGAGTACTGGACACCTGCTAGATGCTCTGTTACTCGAGTACTGGGCACCTGCTGGGCGCTCTGTTACTCGAGTACCGGACACCTGCTAGATGCTCTGTTACTCGAGTACTGGGCACCTGCTAGATGCTCTGTTACTCGAGTACTGGACACCTGCTGGGCGCTCTGTTACTCGAGTACCGGACACCTGCTGGGCGCTCTGTTACTCGAGTACTGGACACCTGCTGGGTGCTCTGTTACTCGAGTACTGGGCACCTGCTAGATGCTCTGTTACTCGAGTACTGGACACCTGCTGGGCGCTCTGTGGTCACTTTTTCCTGTTTCCATCCCAAGTCCCGCTGGCGGCATACGAGTGGCTGGTCTGCTACCTGCTCCGAGAGAGTCACCAGAAACTAACTCAGGAGAAGAGGTCCGGAAGCAGTGACTTTGAAGCGAGAAATAACTCCCAGGTGTGTGTGTCTTCCAAACGGCTTAGTTTATCACTCACCCTAACGCCTGTGCTGCCGGTCCCCAGGGAGGGGCCAGCCCTCCAGCCCGGGCCCTCGGGCCGTTGCCTGGGTCTGCTGTGGGGATGGTGCCCCTGCTGGGCTGTGGAAGAGACTGGGGCCTCGTGTTTAAAGTGCCCGCTGGTGCCGTCCATTGGCCTGAGCTGGGGTTACAGAGGGGGCCCTTGGGTTGCACGGGCCTCAGACTCCTGGAGGGGCCGGGGCACAGCCGCGTCCCGACCTGCGGAGCCACAGGTGGGGGCTCAGGTGGGGTCGCACCGCTGCTCAGTCATGATCACCCTCCCCCAGGCCTCGGTGGGCACGTCCAGGGCCTCACACTGGGCACTGTCCCGGGTCCCCGTGTCCTGGGAAGCCGGCTGCAGGAGCCGTGCTGTGAGACAGCCGGACACCGGGTCCGCGGCTGTGATCTGTGCGGCCTCGCCGTGGGCGCGGCCGAGGGGCCGGGAGGTCCCAGCGGGGCTCACCGAGGGGCCGGGAGGTCCCAGCCGGGCTCACCGAGGGGCCGGGAAGTCCCAGCCGGGCTCACCGAGGGGCCGGGATGTCCCAACCGGGCTCACCGGCGACGGCGCCTTTCTTGCAGGTTTACTGCTGCCGCTCGCTGGCGCTGGCCTTCCTGGAGCTCACCGTGGTGCGCAGGTTCCACGAGCACACGCACCAGCCCGACGTGCCGCCCCCGCTGCGGACCGTGCTCCGGCGGCTCAGCGCCCTCTACGGCCTGTGGTCCCTGAGCCAGCACACGGCCCTGCTGTACCGCGGTGAGGCCGCCGGAGCTGGGCGCCCTCGCTGTCTCAGCGGCTGCCGTCCGGGTTGGGTGACAGACACATCCCGTGCTGAGAGCCGGGGCCACAGCGGGAAGCACGAGGGCAGAGCTGGCGCCGGGGGCTTCCCGGGGGAGGGGTGCAGGGAGCCCGTGGGAACCGGCGGCCTGCGTTTCTCAGCTGTTCCCAATCGCGCCCTACGGAGCTCTTTAGACATGTTTTCCTAATCGCCCCCATGCCACGCTCATGCTGCACAGCCTGCGGCTCTGCTGGTGCCTGTGTGTGTCTGGGCCTAATGAGGAGTACGCTTCCCTCCCCCCCCCACCCCTGCCAAGAGCCCCTGCTGCCCTGGGGCTGCTGTTGCCCTGGGAGGCGGTGAGGGTGCGGGCAGTGAGGTGGGCTGGAGGGCGTGCGGGCGCAGGGCAGGCACAGGGCGGGCAGGCGCAGGGCAGGCACAGGGCGGACAGGCGCAGGGCGGAGACCTCTCCCTGAGAAACGCCAGCTCTAGGCCCACACAGATTTCATAGCAAAACCAAACAGGCAGGCGCCGCAGCCAATGCGTCCCAGTGCATAGGCTGCCGCCTCGCCTGTCAGCGCAGCCGAGCCGCTGGGGCCAGGAGGCTGAGGAGGTGGGGGGCATCCTGTCCCCAGATGGCCCCTGGCCCCAGGCCACCGCTCTGCAGCGGCCCTGCCAGCCCTCAGCCCCGTGCTCCCCGCACGCCTGTCCTGGGGTCCCAGCACCATCCACGCTTCCCTCTCCCCAGTCTCCTCTCAGCCTTCAGAGGGAGCCCCTCTGCCCTGGGCGCCCGCAGACCGCCCACCGCCTCAGGCCCGGCCAGGCCTGCCTCTTGAGGCCCTTGCTCCCTCCCGCAGCCCCGCCCCTGGCCTGGCCGCCTGGCGGTGCTCCGTGAGGCCGCGTCCTGCCAAGGGGTCACCGCTAGGCCGGCTGGGGCGGGGCGGTGATGCGGTTTCACGGAGAGGGCTGATCGGAAAGCTGTGGGAGGGAGCCTACCTGGGGGGGCGGCCGAGGACTTGGCTCCCAGCCCCGGTGACCAGCGCTGTGCTTGCAGGCGGCTACTTTTCCGGGGAGCAAGCAGGGAAGATGCTGGAGGGCGCCATCCTGGAGCTGTGTTCCCAGGTGAGTGGGAGGCCCTCCACGTTCCCGCGGCCCCTGTGTCACCTGTCACGCGTGCTCCCGTGTGCCCCTCTGCACCCACGCTCTCCACTCTCACCTCCGCTCCCGGGCTCCGCCTCGTGCACACGGCCGTCAGCAGAGCAGGGAAGTTACCGGAAACTCTGCCCCAGCCCGAAACTTCAGGGAGAGGGATTAGCGGGACGGCCTCAGAATCGGCACGTTCAGCCCTTTCACCACAGTCGTTACTTCTTCCCCGAGCACCTCAAGGCTCCCAGCCTGCAGCCCAAGCTCATTTCGTGGCACGGACTCAGGTGGCCGAGCCCCTCCTTGGCCCATGGCGCTCTGTCCAGTGGAGCGTCCCACAGGGTCCCGCCCGGTCACCTCTGACTGGGGTGTCGGCCGTGGCAGTGCGGCCAGTGGCCGAGCTTAACTTTCTTTCACTCTAATTAATGTACAGTGAGAGCGCCCCACGCGCTGTGGCCGCCACACAGGCCTCGCAGCTGCCCGGCGCTGAGCCCTGGCCCCACGTGGGGTCGCCAGACGCCCCGAGGCGGCTGGGCCGTGCGTTCTCCCGGCAGCGCGGTCAGGGCTGGCCAGCCCCCGCGGACATCTGGCCGTCCTGAGCCTGACGGTGGGTTCCGTAGCACCAGCCGGCTCCCTGCTCCTGGCAGGGGCAGCCCCACAGCCCCGCCGCTTCCCACAGGGAGACAGTGACCCGAGGCCTGGTCCTCTGGGGTGTAGGTTTGAGCTGCCGTTTGTAACGTCACAGCCGTTGTCCCCTGGCGCTACCACGCACCGCTCCCTCTGTGGCTGAGGCCTGAGGTCGCAGGTATAATAACGCAGCCCCTGCCTCCCCCACCCTGCGGGGTCCAGGTTCATCTGTGACCGCAGGTCGGGGTGTGCGGGCCTGGGACAGAGAGCGTGTGCTGGAGGCCGGCGTCCGCCCGTGGGGACTGCCCTGGGCTGTGCCGCGGGCCTTGTTGCTCGGTGCTAACCGCTTGTTTTAGATGCTCGGGGGGGCCCGCCCAGCTTCTAGCACAGCTGTGACATCTTACAAGGGTTATAAGGGGGAAATGTGTTTTTGCATTTCAAGAAAATTCTTGGGCGTCTCCTATAAATTCCACACTGAAGACTAACGCGTAGGGCAGGACGGGGGCCACCGCTGGCCGTGGGCCTGGGAGCGCCCACAGGGGCACGGAAATGCCTCTCCTGGCGCCCCTGGCGCCTTCCCTGCCCGGGAACGGCCGCTGCCCAGGTGGGTCAGGGCCAGAGGCGCACCAGGTGACGCGCTACGGTCGTCACTTTTACGCATAGAAGGTTGGAGTCGTGCGTGGAGCGTGCCTGGTGAAACCATTCCGAGGCCGGCCCAGGGACCCCGTCCGCGAGGTCCCCCTGGGAATCGGCCTCGCGCTAGGGTTACCGTTGCTAGTGGTCCAGCAACAAACTCCAGGGCTCTGTTCCTCCGCGGTCGCCATGGAGACGTGGGGCCTTGCCAAGCGTGTGGCCTTTGTCTTCCAACAGCTGAAAGACGACGCGGTCGCCCTGGCCGACGTGATCGCCCCTCCTGACTTTATCCTGGACTCCCCGATTGGCAGAGCTGACGGCGAGGTAAGGCCGCCCGTGCCGTGGGGCTGCTGTGTGTCCAGGGGCCGCTCGGGGGGCTGGCCAGTCACTGCCGGGCCTCGGTGACCACCTGCCCAGGGGTCTCCCGGCGCCTGCGGGAGGTTGTCACGCTCGGCAGCAGTGCAGGGAGGAGTGGGGTGTCTCATTCCCCAGAGCCTTCCTCTGAGACTTGGGGCTCACGCGCCCTTGCGGGCTGTGATGCGGGCCGGGCCCTGCCGCACCTCCCTCCCTCACACTCGCCCACGGCCCTCCCCAGCCCTGGCTCCTCCCCCATCTCACAGGGCTGGCTCCCCATCAGCCGGGCCCCTCACCCCTGCAGCCTGCTTCCCTGGTGGCCCCCTGCGGCTCCCTAACCTCCTCTCTGGCCCCGCCCCAGTAATTTCTCAAAAAGCAGGTGTCCTCAGGCCACTCCTCTGACTGAGCTCCCCCGCCCCCTGTCCCTGACATCGCCCCCAACTCCCCTCCAGCGCACCAATCCGGCAACAAGGAAGGTGCAGGGTATTAATGGAGAACACGTAAAATTCCTCCACTGTCACATGCTAACAGAGGAAAACATAAAGTTTAGGCACTGCTTGGTCTGGGAGAAGAGAGCCACAAGGGTCGGAGATGAGAATAGTTTGGAGTAGGCCCCTCTATCCC
>NW_005881354.1:0-5839 GCF_000147115.1 Myotis lucifugus | reverse complement strand
CGTAAACTACTTAACTCCCAGATCCTCAAGGACATCATAGTTGAGGACATGAATGAGATGGAAAGATAATTTTTGAAGCTACTTCAGTTTAATATTAATGTTCCTGCCAGTGTTTATGCCAAATACTACTTTGACCTTGGCTCCTTAAATGACAATGGCCTGCCTTTTGTATTTGCTCCTCTTAGCAAAGAAAGAGCACATTTCCAGATTGTGTGAAGACAAAGACCTGTGCTGAGCTGCCATGAAAAGGTCTCTCAATAATTTCATTGGCACTCAGCACCCTGAAGCCATCCTCTCTTAAAGGAGAAATGAGGGGCTGTAACATCATGGGCCCCCTCATTCACCAGGACTAGAGAAATATCACCTGTCCTGCTCAAAAACCAGCAAAGTCAGTATCTTCACCTAAAAGGCAGACATCAAGAGCCTCATGGACAGCAAGGACTATGTTCATAGGAAAGAATGGGACCCCATCAATGCAACACTCTGTCCTTGTTAATGTAAACAGTTCCAAAAACCACTCCACAGCAAAAGCTCCCAAACTACACACAGATATTTGCTTACAACAAAGGCCAATAGCTGTGAACTATGTGAGTTTTAACTAAAGTTTAAATTTTGAAACTTGAAAGACACTAACTATGTAATTTTTATGTCTCTCCTATTTTTCTGAAATTCCCCCTCCAAAAAAAGAAACAACCCCCCCTCAAAAAAAGACCCACCCCACTATTGCCGCATTTTCCTTTAAAATCATGCAATATTCCTATTAAAACATGGAACTCCTAAAAACTCATAAAGCCACTTAGAAATGGTCTGTAACATTAGGGATTGGAGGATTCTTCCCACTACATCATCGAAGCTGCTAGTCATTATTGGCAATTAGTTTAAAACAAAGAGCTGCTGACTAAACTTCAGTCAATTCCTTGCAAACACTACTTATTAGCATATTAGCATGCTTGGGATAATAAAAGAAAGTATCAGTCATTGACTACCTCTTAAAATTTTGTCTTTAACAAGATGTTTTCATTAAGAACTCTAGGGCTCCAAGTTTGCAAAACATGTGGGTCACAGGCAAGAAACTTGCCATTTGGGGGTCAAAAGCAAACTTCCTTTAAGAACAAAATAAGATCAATAGGTCACAGAAGCTCCTTTACTTTAGGTTGACCCCTTTAAGATATGAATGTATTAATCACCAAGGATTGGTCAAGACGGACTCCCTAGTCCTCACTTATTGTTTTCAAGTAACTCAGACCAGACCATCTTAGTCTCTTGCTACCCAGGTTTGAAAGAAGAGCCACTTTACCAGGACAGTAGGGTTTGTTGCCTTGGCAGAGGTTACCTACACAATATCCATCCATCATCCATCCTCCCCTTTACCAATAAAACCCCAATTTTGTTGGATGTGGCAATTTATCTGATTTTTTTAAAAGGTAATTTCCTAAGCTTCCCTTGTAGGGTGGCTATTTGACCCAGTTCTGGCCAATGAGAGATAATAGAAACTTACTAGGTGGGGGATTCCGAAAACCTCCTTAAAATGGAGGCAGATGCACTCACTGAGTCTTTCCCTTTGCTCTTTCTTATTCATTTGGCCTGGAACACAGACATCATGCAGGAGATGGAATAGCCATCTCATGACCATGCGTCAACAAGCTAAGGATGGTTTAGCAGAAAGAAGGAAACGTGTGCCTGGTAGAGCCTCTACACCAACACTGATGTATTAGTTTCCGTAGGCTGCTGTAACAAATTGTCATACATTCGGTGGCTTAAAACAGCAGAGATGTATCCTTTCACAGCTCTGGAGGCTAGAAGTGAGAAATCAAGTAGGGCCACTTTCCAGGGTCTTTAGGGGAGAATTCATTCTCTGCCTCTTCCCACTTCTGGTGGTTGCTCCTGATCTTTTGGCCACATCACTCCAATCTCTGCTCTGTAGTCACATTGCTGCCTCCTCTTCCATCTAATTGTTACTGAACTCAAGGGGTTTCCAGCTTCAAGTGCTCTATTTAAGAATGAGACATGTTTGTCACAAGGTATTTTTTATTCAGATCCAAAGCTCTGCCTTCTGGAAGGGAGGCTTATCCACTGCTTATATGCACTATTTGATTAATTACATGTTGATTTAGGGGGCAAGGGCAGTTGGCTACTTTCATCCAGTTGAGTTCCTTTCAGCTCATGCTGTTTATAGCTGCGTCTACAAAATACTATGCTACATTTTAACATTCAGCAAGAAATAACATTTAGTAAGAATGACCTAGACCAGTGGTTGGCAAACTCATTAGTCAACAGAGCCAAATATCAACAGTACAACGATTGAAATTTCTTTTGAGAGCCAAATTTTTTAAACTTAAACTGTATTGGTAGGTACATTGTTATTAACTTAATTAGGGTACTCCTAAGCTGGCCTTTGCTAAAAACGTCCTCAATCTGATTGAGGTACGTTCGCTGAGGTCGACCCCTTCCAACTCTCCCATCCACACTCGTCTTGTACACTTGTTTCGTCTATTTCCTTTCATTCATCCTCTCTATATGTCCAAACCATCTCAACATACAGGGCACCTAAAAAAATGTTTCATTTTATAATAATAAAGCCACCATCACAAAATAATTACAATTCTTAAATTGATGACAAAAATACCTGTAGGATTTGCAGCTGGTTGGAAAAATACAGGTAATTTTATGCTTCAAATAGGTACTTTTGTCACCTGCGTGCGATTTGCGGACGCGACTAGCACTAACCACTGCACAATGAGACTGCTGACTGACTGCCTCACTCAACTCGTGCATGAATCTCCCACTTCTTCTAACGCCACTTCTTCAAAATAGACTCGCCCAGGCTGAAAACCGACTTCTGCACATGGGCCACGAAGTTTCAATCGCACTGTACGTGCGTGCCCACACGTGGTATTTTGTGGAAGAGCCACACTCAAGGGGTCAAAGAGCCGAATGCGGCTCGCGAGCCCCAGTTTGCCAACCACTGACCTAGACCTTGAGACCCCCTGTCCCATCGAATATAATCATCCTCTGCTTCACTCTTAGAAGGACACCTGTCATTGGATTTAGGGCCGACCAGGCTAATCCAGCATGAGCTCAAGATAGTTAACTCAATTACACCTGCAAAGACCCTTTTTCCAAATAAAGCAATATTCACAGTTCCAAGGGTTTGGACACAGACATATCCTTTGAGGGTCCACCACACCTGGACTGCCTACCTCAAGACTTCTTTACCCGCTCCCCTCCAAAAAAAGTAAAAATCCTTCTTAGTGTAAGCCACAGTTGTCCAGGTTCTTGGAACTCACAGTCAAATAGATTCCCTAACAAACAGAATACTTAACTCAGTGAGGACAATAAGAGGATTTCAGGAATGGATCCTGAGGATAGTTTAAACTACCTGGGTTCTACATAGCTGTTTTGGCTTTTTGCACAGACCAAAATCCACTTTAGAATTCTAGTCCATTTCTCAGTGTGGGCCTCAGAGTATCAGAATTGCCTGGGGTATTCACTTATTAAAAACTCTGGTTCTTTGCCCTCAAGATGGGTTTGCTGAGTTAGAACCTCTGGGAACATCCATCTCTGACAAACCCCCAGGAAGGCCCTCATGCCCACTGATGGCTGGGACCTGCCACAGCCTTCCTGCTTTCACAGAGCTGCTCTGCGTATTGGCTTCGTTTGCACTTAGGATGGATTGTCCGTCTCCAATTCTGTTGATTTTATAGGTAAACCTGTTTATCTCTGTTGCTTAAACAAAATCTGTGTTTTCTTAACAATAAATTTTTTTAAAAAAACACATTATCTTTCTTATATTGAGTTTTTACAGACTTCAAAAGCTACCTGATGACCTAGCGTGGACTTTATTGTGGGCACTATGTAAAAATGTGTTTTTTCTTAGTTACAAATTGCACAGCCGGAACGTATTATAACATCTGATCAGAGGGGGAAAGGCGCCACCCAATCTATGATGGGATTTCTGTTTCTACAGAGGGGCACCGTGCTTCATAGAGTACACGCAAAACGAAACTCCCCTCAGATTCATGACTCCACTGAGATTAATCAAATCCCTGGTTTGTGAGGGGGTTTATTGTACATTCCTTTATCCTTAATTTCTTTGATTCTTGCTTTTCAACTTCCCTCTGGAGAGTATAATGCATGCCATTTGGGATCAGGTGATAATTCCAAAGTGTGGCTCCAGACCATCCAATCACCAGTTGTAAGTCCTTCCTTAAGCCCCTGCAATTTTGCCATCCACCCAGTGTTAAAGGAGGCCTATTCCCCTGCCTCATTTACAGATAAGGGAGGAGAAGCAATTATCTGAGGAGTCAGGCTTTGAGCCAGGTTTTGAACTTCTCTGGCATCAGCCAATACCAGAGTTGGAGGTTGAGCTCTGAATCCCCGGGCTTCCCACTCAGAACCCAGGCTGCTGGCCACAGAAGCAGCACAAAACCGGGGCCAAGTGGCTGCACTCACAGCAAACGGGCTGCACAGAAAAGACACTGACCTGAATCACATGAAAGGTTAAAGGGAAGCGTTGTTTCATTTCCTAGAAACTGAACCACCAGAACCACACTCACCTCCAACCCCCCTCCAAATCCCCTAAACTCAGCCAGAAGCCAGCCCCAGACAGGGGAAGGGGCGGTGAGATCCTTCTGGCCTAGAAAGTGCTGTGACACCTTAACCGCTTCCCTGCTAGGAAGGTCCGCAGGCTCCAGAGCTAAAACCGACCTGTGCCGTTCAAGGCCCCCACGTGCACGTTTGAACATTTGTTTCCGAATGTGAGCTGGGGTTGCTCCTCTGCCAGGCCTCCCCACCCAGCAGGGGACCTGCAAACCTACAGCGGAGAACCCGCCACACCTATTGATGTTCCACATATTGGCACAAATTGAGAGGACGCGAGGCCGCCTTTCTGGGCTACACAGAGGCTCCTCCGGGCGTCTGGTTTCTGTTGAGAGGGCACGGAGGGGGTGAACCCACTTGGTCTCCCCTCGGCGCCTAAGCACGTTTGGAAAACAGAAACAAAGCTCCCTGCCTTTCCCAATTGTGTTGGATTCCGTGTTGAGACTGTTTTTAACTCTGAAATTTATTTATCGAAACCCTTTTCAGAAGTCAACAAATGCCGCTCCAGTCTGAGTAATTTCTTCCCACGCAGAATCCCTGTGGCATTTCACATCTATGTCGTCGGTACAGCCTTCCACGCAGGCAGCCCAGTTTTGCGTCTGGGTATGTGCTTCTGACCTCCTCCTCTGCTCTATGTCCCTGGGAGGCATGCGGCCTAACCTTAGAGTGAATGAGAAATCACCTTAAACTGAATTAACAAAATCTTAAAGCAGCATGTGTTTCCTATTTGAAGGCTCTCAGAAGCTGTTATTGTGTGGGAAATGAATGGATCGATTTTACAGTTTAGGCCAAAGCAGAGTTGAATAAAGGCATCCCTGATTGAGTCAGGCAGGGGTACAATGGTTGCCCCCTCCCCATATTCAGAAACAAACCTTGAGCTCTAGGTCTCGTGTGAGAAGATGGGCTGTCACTGTAACCAACACCAAACTTCTAATGTTATGAATTAGGAAGGATATACAATGGCACTGAAGTAGCTCTATCATGTTTAACAACAGCATGTGTAATAGGAGCTTTGGCATCCATTCAGCAGCCTCCCTACTCAGAGGAAGAAAATGAGGATAAATAGGAAAATATTGGTTAGATAACTAAGGATAATAGAATCTTGGAATAAAATACCCAGTTGTCAGTAGGATATAATTACACCCATAAGTGAATTTCTTCGAGGTTATTTGCTCTTCAGAGATTAGATTGCAGCTATGCCAAAGCCTCATTTTTCATGGCTCACTCCCTGGGCCCACCC